>NC_091122.1:11140000-11367500 GCF_040183065.1 Periplaneta americana | reverse complement strand
TTAATTGTTATTACATGCAACCATAGTTTAATGAAGATTGACATAATTTAGTTTTAATGTGCATACTTTATATTACTTACTATATGTTTAAGAAGTTACTGTAATAACATTATAGCATTATGTCCATCTAGAGAAACTACACTTTCCAATGATGAAATAATAATTAAACAATTAATTAGCTTCCGATATTACTTCATACAATCACAGAAACATTCTCTTAGGATATGTTTAATAGCTTTCGATTGTTGCTGTCCAAGGCCCCTTATAGACGAAGTCATTTGTTTTTTATTTCAGTACAGGGCCTTAGATGGCGTTGTTATTGCAATTTTGAAAGTCATTTATCTCATTAAATATCAGTCCTATCAAAATTTTGCATAGAATAAAACTTATCGGAAATTATTTTTAAAGAAACTTTTGTTATGTAATATTTTTCATGAAAATTAATAATAAGGGAGATATTTCGATTTATTTAATTCAGGCCCCCTTATAACCCCCCTTTTAAATAAAGTATTTTGAATGCCATATAGCCTAAAATCTAAGTTACAACGAACTTAATTTATATTCCAATTTTCATATAAATCGGTTCAGCCATTATCGCGTGAAAAGGTAACAAACATACAGACAGACATACAAACAAAAATTTCAAAAAACCGATTTTCGGTTTCAGGGTGGTTAATTATATATGTTAGGACAAATTATTTTTGGAAAATCAAAAATTACCAGAAAAATTTCGGCTACAGATTTATTATTAGTATACATAGATATGTATTATAAGACTTTCTTGTGTTAAATTCTAACGTACCTTGTTTACATGTTTCGACCTATTTATGGGTCATCCTCAGAACTGGTCGTTGTTGGTTTTGGCGCCTCTTGTTTTGTTTCCTGTGAGGGTGTGTTCGTGTGGTATAATGTAGAGTCAAAGAGTGTGTCTGTTCTGAAATTGAGTTGTGTGTTGAGAATATCGTTGGGGTGTGTTTTTGTGTGTCTGTATATTTCATATTGTTCTAGTGTGTTGAGTTTCTGGTTTTTGGTTGGATGTGCAGTATTTCCATGTCTGTGTTGATGTCTCTGTAGGTGTGGTTAGCATTTGTGATGTGTTCTGCATATGTGGAGGTGTTTTTTTAATTTTGTTATGGCTGTGATGTGTTCTTTGTAACGTGTTTGAAATGATCTGCCTGTCTGTCCTATGTAGAAGTTGTTGCAGGTGTTACATTTGAGTTTGTATACGCCTGTGTGGCTGTATTTGTTTGTTTGTGTTGTTTGTGTGTTGAGATGTTTTTGTAGAGTGTTATTTGTTCTGTATGCGATGTTGTAATTTAATTTCTTGAATGAGGCTGCAATCTTGTGTGTGTTTTTGTTTTCGTATGTTAGTGTGATGTATTTTTTGTGTTCTTGTGTTTGTGTTGTATTCTTCTGTGTTTTGTGATTATGTTTTGTCTTACGTATTATGTTGTCTATTATGTTAGGTTTGTATCTATTTTATCTCTATTCCTTTATCTTTTCTTTCTTTCGTTGTTTCTTCTTAACCCATTTCTCCCTTTCTTTTTCTAGCCAATATTTTTATTTTCCACTTTAACGTAGGATTGCATCTTTCTTCTCACTAGCTACGGTGCCAGTGGCATAAGCAGAAGGAGCGCCTCTCCGAATTCAAGTTCACACGAAGTATTAAAAATTATATTAGATTTAAATTATGAAGAAAGAATCCACCATCGGCTTTACGAATGCGACACTGAAAGGAAAATATTGTTTATGACTGTTTCTACCGACAATGACCAACATTTAGAATAACAAATCCTTTGAATAATATCAAGGGAAAAACTGTTCCAGCCACCGGCGTAGCTCTGTCGGCTAAGGCGTTTGCCTGCCGATCCACAGTTGCGCTTGGGCGCGAGTTCGATTCCCGCTTGGGCTGATTACCTTATTGGGTTTTTTTCCGAGGTTTTACCCAGCCGTAAGGTAAATGTCAGGTAATCTATGGCGAATCCTCGGCCTCATCTCGCCAAATATCATCTCACTATCACCAATCTCATCGACGCTAAAATAACCTCGTAGTTGATACAGCGTCGTTAAATAACCAAGTAAAAAAATTGTTCCGGGGCCGGGTATCGGACCCGAGACCTTTGGCTAAGCGCACCAATGCTCTCCCGACTGAGCTACCCAGGGGTACGATACCAGGCCACGGAACAATTTTTCCCTATAAAAGGGACAGGAACAAAATACTATATTTTAAAAGAAAGAAGCTTACAAATTGTACAAGTAGATACGGGAATACTCACTCACTCACTCACTCACTCACTCGCTCACTCACTCACTCACTCACTCACTCAGTCATGAATAGAGTTCAGAATCAAGCTTTTCGATATACGTAGGCTACCGCAAGCCGTGTTCCCTTTCCGATAACCTCGCTATACTTTATCAGACAACACAGGAGTAACAAACCCAGTACTGTGTGTATTTCAACGCAGTCGATGTTTGTTAAACAGTGCTGTAGTGGTTTCTCCGAGAACAATGGATGTATGCCTCCAGACTCGACACAAAGACCTGCTACTTTGAAGTTCCGGAAACACATCGCACCTGCATGGAGTGCTGATAAGATAAGCAGTGTTTGGTGAAGCGTTAGTAAACAGACATCAACCTACTCACCCACAATCTTCTGGTTACTTTCTCTTCGGTTCTTCACAGCTCACGTGGATGATGTGAAGTCTTGAAACATCCTAGAAAACGAAAGCATTGACGTAATAGTATTTTAGGATTCTGCGATAGTTACATGGTCTAGCCTAGATCATCAGCCTATCACTCAGGTAGTTAGGGTTCAAATCCTAGCCAGGCCCAGGGTCAGGGGTTAATATTTATGATGTAAGTTAGGTACGTATTTCATTATACAGGGACATCATTTTATTTTTACTAACATTCTTAATATTAACCTGGCTATACCTTTAGAGAACCGGAAACACCGTTTGCTACCCCCTTCCACGACTGGAGTTCGATGATACTGGCGTAAAACACAAACGAATCACTTTACTAGGTATAGGAGGCAAGAAAAGTAGTTCATCCATTTACGTAAACTAGGAAATATCGCGATTTTGAGATCGATAATTTTCATTAGGTTTTTGTTTAATCAAAATGCAGTACTGTATTAACAATGAGTGTTTTTACTCACGAACTGAGCTATCCATGTGGACGTATTCATTATGCAGTGTATATTATACTGTCTACAGCACATTAGCGTACAATATAGAGAAAGAAGTTAAATTGAAAAATAATCGTAATATGGATATTTAAACACATTTTTGAAAATGGTGGCCGTTCATTTCGATACAGGCTTCAGTTCTAATATGCATATTACCGCACTATAGACTATTGCATCTAATTCCAATTGCCAGTTTCGTCCTTCGTACTAGTAACTCATGTTGAAATAATTCTGTACCTACTCTATAAAAGAGTACCTTACGTACTGTAAATTCAATCTTCACTTCTGCCCGACCCGCACAGATAAAATTACTCAGACATGCTATCTACTGTCCGTCCAAGTGGTTATGCCGCAAGATCGTAGAAAGCGGGGAAATCACGTGACAGTTAATTACTTAACGAGGCCCTTTTATTTAAGTTATTTTAAACAGTTGTATAATATTACGTAGACGTCCAATTCCTAACAGAAATTAATTTTTCTAGAAAAGAGCTAAGACAGCCCAGCTTTTACAGAGGGGCGAGCAGAAGCAGGTGGGGGAAATCGGGATGCGACGTAGGCAAACGGACAGTACCTGTGCGAAAATATGATTCAATATTGAAAGCTCTTTCGTCACTGGAAAACGCGAACATATTTCTGGAACGTACTATACTCACTAACTCAGTACTGTTTACTATAAGCGGCCTTGATTCTGTCTGGAGGACAGTTGGAACTTCATTAGTAAAAGGGATGGGAGTGAAGTACATTCAAAAACTCAGGTACAATAAAAATTGAAGTAAAAATAAAATGATGTCCCTGTAAAACTATGTCATTTTGCCGTATTATGGTTGAAGTGTTTTAGCTATGTTCCTATGTAAACGATCAAAGGATGGGATATAAGAAAAAACTTATAAGTGTTGCCAATCTGACAATTTTAAACATGTAAAATGAATTCACTTTATTTGCAGAATTTGCCGGTTTTATAACATTGATGTTATTATTATTATTATTATTATTATTATTATTATTATTATTATTGTTGTTGTTGTTGTTGTTATTATATTTTTAACAAGGAGGACTGGTTGGCGAGTTGGTATAGCGCTGGCCTTCTATGCCCAAGGTTGCGGGTTCGATCCCGGGCCAGGTCGAAGGCAATTAAGTGTGCTTAAATGCGACAGGCCCATATCAGTAGATTTACTGGCATATAAAAAGAACTCCTGCGGGACAAAATTTCGGCACATTTGGCGACGCTGATATAACCTCTGCAGTTGCGAACGTCGTTAAATAAAACATAACTTCAACAAGGAGGGACAAAGCTAACTGTAGTAACTTTCGAGGAATATCACTTTTGTTGACGTCGTACAAAATTTTCTCCAATATTCTTTTGAGAAGATTAACTCCTTATGTAGATTAAATTATTGGGGACCATCAGTGTGGTTTTAGGCGTAATAGATCGACTATTGATCAGATTTTTTGTATTCGACAGATAATGGAGAAAAAATGGGAGTATAAGGGTACAGTACATCAGTTATTCATAGACTTCAAAAAGGCATATGACTCGGTTAAGACAGAAGTTTTATATAACATTCTTATTGAATTTGATATTCCCAAGAAACTAGTTCGATTAATTAAAATGTGTGTCAATCAAACTTACAGCAGAGTCCGTATAGGTCAGTTTCTATCTGATTCTTTTCCAATTCACTGTGGGCTAAAGCAAGGAGATGCACTATCACCTTTACTTTTTAACTTTGCTCTAGAGTATGCCATTAGGAAAGTTCAGGATATCAGACAGGGTTTGGAATTGAACGGGTTACATCAGCTGCTTGTCTATGCGGATGACGTGAATATGTTAGGAGAAAATCCACAAACGATTAGGGAAAACACGGGAATTTTACTTGAAGCAAGTAAAGCGATAGGTTTGGAAGTAAATCCCGAAAAGACTAAGTATATGATTATGTCTCGTGACCAGGATACTTTACGAAATGGAAATATAAAAATTGGAGATTTATCCTTCGAAGAGTTGGAAAAATTCAAATATCTTGGAGCAACAGTAACAAATATAAATGATACTCGGGAGGAAATTAAACACACAATAAATATGGGAAATGCCTGTTATTATTCGGTTGAAAAGCTTTTGTCATCTAGTCTGCTGTCAAAAAATCTGGAAGTTAGAATTTATAAAACAGTTATATTACCGGTTGTTCTGTATTGTTGTGAAACTTGGACTCTCACTTTGAGAGAGGAACATAGGCTAAGGGTGTTTGAGAATAAGGTGCTTAGGAAAATATTTGGGGCTAAGATGGGTGAAGTTACAGGAGAATGGAGAAAGTTACACAACGCAGAACTGCACGCATTGTATTCTTCACCTGACATAATTAGGAACATTAAATCCAGACGTTTGAGATGGGCAGGGCATGTAGCACGTATGGGCGAATCTAGAAATGCATATAGAGTGTTAGTTGGGAGGCCGGAGGGAAAAAGACCTTTGGGGAGGTCGAGACGTAGATGGGAGGATAATATATAATGGATTTGAGGGAGGTGGGATATGATGATAGAGAATGGATTAATCTTGCTCAGGATAGGGACCAATGGCGGGCTTATGTGAGGGCGGCAATGAACCTCTGGGTTTGTTTAATAGCCATTTGTAAGTTATTATTATTATTATTATTATTATTATTATTATTATTATTATTATTATTATTATTATTATTATCTATTACTGATATTTCTAGACTTGTTGCTCATGTGTTCTGTTCATTTCTATAGAGTAAGTTTTCAGTAGTGAATACTTGCTCCATTTCTACCATATACTCACAATATAAACGTTTGCAGCAGCACAGAGTTTTTCTACGTTACACTATTTGAAAGAGAAATTCACGTGATTGCGAAGAGTTTGGAAGGGGGAAGAGCGACAGTTTGAAATCCAGAATAGTAGATTAGAGGTGGCACTCACAACCCTTTAAACGGAGTCACGTGGCTTTGTAGAACCCTCTGGCATGTGCTGATCCTCCCACCCTAATATAACCGCATCACTCCCCTTCCATATGTTACAATAGGGGTGGGGAGAGGAACGTTACGCCCCCCAGCTACGGGAATGAATAACATTCGACTCCAACTGGAGATGTTCAGCTGTTTGAACATATCGACGTTCTTTTGTCGTAGTTCATAAAACTGGTACCCTAGCAACGCAGTCTTTAATAAAACGTTCCTTGTTTGCTTGTCTGTCAGTTTCCTTGATATTTGCTTCCCTGTTCTTGCCGTATTTCTTGTTTGCATTTCTGATCGTTTCTTTGCTCGTCAGCTTACTTCCCTGCAGATTTGTTTGCTTAAGCACTCTTTTGTTTATTTTCCTGATTCCTTGTTTCCGTATCGGGTTGCTCGTTCCCGTGTTTGTTTCTTTGTTTACTGATTGCTTGTTTCTTTGGATGTATTTATAAGTTTGCATATTTCCTTGTTTTTTTGCCTCTTTACTTTGTCTGATTGCTTGTTTCCTTAAGACTCTTTTCTTGTTTCCTCGACTCTTTGCTTGTTTTCTTGTCTGGACTCTTTGATTATTCCCTCGACTCTTTGCTTGTTTTCTTGTCTGGACTCTTTGATTATTTCCTCGACTCTTTGCTTGTTTTCTTGTCTGGACTCTTTGATTATTCCCTCGACTCTTTGCTTGTTTTCTTGTCTGGACTCTTTGTTTATTTCCTCGACTCTTTGCTTGTTTTCTTGTCTGGACTCTTTGATTATTTCCCAGACTCTTTGCTTGTTTTCTTGTCTGGACTCTTTGATTATTTCCCAGACTCTTTGCTTGTTTTCTTGTCTGGACTCTTTGATTATTTCCCAGACTCTTTGCTTGTTTTCTTGTCTGGACTCTTTGATTATTCCCTCGACTCTTTGCTTGTTTTCTTGTCTGGACTCTTTGTTTATTTCCTCGACTCTTTGCTTGTTTTCTTGTCTGGACTCTTTGATTATTCCCTCGACTCTTTGCTTGTTTTCTTGTCTGGACTCTTTGTTTAGTTCCTCGACTCTTTGCTTGTTTTCTTGTCTGGACTCTTTGATTATTTCCTCGACTCTTTGCTTGTTTTCTTGTCTGGACTCTTTGATTATTTCCTCGACTCTTTGCTTGTTTTCTTGTCTGGACTCTTTGATTATTTCCTCTACTCTTTGCTTGTTTTCTTGTCTGGACTCTTTGATTATTTCCTCGACTCTTTGCTTGTTTTCTTGTCTGGACTCTTTGATTATTTCCCAGACTCTTTGCTTGTTTTCTTGTCTGGACTCTTTGATTATTCCCTCGACTCTTTGCTTGTTTTCTTGTCTGGACTCTTTGTTTATTTCCTCGACTCTTTGCTTGTTTTCTTGTCTGGACTCTTTGATTATTTCCCAGACTCTTTGCTTGTTTTCTTGTCTGGACTCTTTGATTATTCCCTCGACTCTTTGCTTGTTTTCTTGTCTGGACTCTTTGATTATTTCCTCGACTCTTTGCTTGTTTTCTTGTCTGGACTCTTTGATTATTTCCTCGACTCTTTGCTTGTTTTCTTGTCTGGACTCTTTGATTATTTCCTCGACTCTTTGCTTGTTTTCTTGTCTGGACTCTTTGATTATTTCCTCGACTCTTTGCTTGTTTTCTTGTCTGGACTCTTTGATAATTTCCCAGACTCTTTGCTTGTTTTCTTGTCTGGACTCTTTGATTATTTCCCAGACTCTTTGCTTGTTTTCTTGTCTGGACTCTTTGATTATTCCCTCGACTCTTTGCTTGTTTTCTTGTCTGGACTCTTTGTTTATTTCCTCGACTCTTTGCTTGTTTTCTTGTCTGGACTCTTTGATTATTCCCTCGACTCTTTGCTTGTTTTCTTGTCTGGACTCTTTGTTTATTTCCTCGACTCTTTGCTTGTTTTCTTGTCTGGACTCTTTGATTATTTCCTCGACTCTTTGCTTGTTTTCTTGTCTGGACTCTTTGATTATTTCCTCGACTCTTTGCTTGTTTTCTTGTCTGGACTCTTTGATTATTTCCTCGACTCTTTGATTGTTTTCTTGTCTGGACTCTTTGATTATTCCCTCGACTCTTTGCTTGTTTTCTTGTCTGGACTCTTTGATTATTTCCTCGACTCTTTGCTTGTTTTCTTGTCTGGACTCTTTGATTATTCCCTCGACTCTTTGCTTGTTTTCTTGTCTAGACTCTTTGATTATTCCCTCGTCTCTTTGCTTGTTTTCTTGTCTGGACTCTTTGATTATTCCCTCGACTCTTTGCTTGTTTTCTTGTCTGGACTCTTTGATTATTCCCTCGACTCTTTGCTTGTTTTCTTGTCTGGACTCTTTGTTTATTTCCTCGACTCTTTGCTTGTTTTCTTGTCTGGACTCTTTGATTATTCCCTCGACTCTTTGCTTGTTTTCTTGTCTGGACTCTTTGATTATTTCCTCGACTCTTTGCTTGTTTTCTTGTCTGGACTCTTTGTTTATTTCCTCGACTCTTTGCTTGTTTTCTTGTCTGGACTCTTTGATTATTCCCTCGACTCTTTGCTTGTTTTCTTGTCTGGACTCTTTGATTATTTCCTCGACTCTCTGCTTGTTTTCTTGTCTGGACTCTTTGATTATTCCCTCGACTCTTTGCTTGTTTTCTTGTCTGGACTCTTTGATTATTTCCTCGACTCTGCTTGTTTTCTTGTCTGGACTCTTTGATTATTTCCTCGACTCTCTGCTTGTTTTCTTGTCTGGACTCTTTGATTATTTCCTCGACTCTCTGCTTGTTTTCTTGTCTGGACTCTTTGATTATTCCCTCGACTCTTTGCTTGTTTTCTTGTCTGGACTCTTTGATTATTTTCTCGACTCTTTGCTTGTTTTCTTGTCTGGACTCTTTGATTATTTCCTCGACTCTTTGCTTGTTTTCTTGTCTGGACTCTTTGTTTATTTCCTCGACTCTCTGCTTGTTTTCTTGTCTGGACTCTTTGCTTGGAGAAGCAAAGTGTCAAAGACAATAAAAGCGTAAAAAAAGGCACAATAATCTTTCTAACCGCCATTATAAATTTTAAAAAGGCATAATATATTTTAGCAATAAATTTAAATTATATCAACATAACTCACATATTCACTCCATAGGTGACACATGTTGACTTATAATAGTAATATACGTTACAAGAGCGGTATGTTGACGTTTTCATGTTCGAGGAAAAGATTGAAAAAGCGAAACGTAGTTGAGCTTTTTTAATTTCCGAGAACATGAAAACAAACATACCGCTCGTGTATCGTACATTATTTTGTGCGAAGATCGTTTATTACATACCTGAAAGAGGAATTTCTAATTAGTTGCAATGAAATCTCCATCTTGGTTTCTGTTTAATGACGCCAACTTCGGAAAACCAAAATATCTTTCTTCAACATTGTTGCTATAAAATGTTTTCTGTGTTTACTATACTCCAGCAGGCCGTCATATACGTCTGACTTTTTTTTTCCCCCAGTCTATAAATGCGAACTTAAAACAAACTGTAAGCTTATGTAATGATTTATTTTTCATTTTAATATTTTAACAATATTATCTTAATAACATATTGCAGTAATAACATCGGCTTCTGGAATCTTGTTGATTTTTTCACGGCTTTCTTAATGTTACTTGTATCAGGAATGCAATAAGTTTCATGGAGTAGTAGACTTTACTTAATTTTTGCAAATATTTAAAAACAATAATTAACATTGCAATTTAGGTGAAATTGCAGTGGTAAGTTTCCAATTTATAATTATTACTATATTGAACGTCTCTAAAAATAATATGTTAAAAGCCTAAAGCAGTAAAATGAATGTCGCGCTTAAGCGGTAAGAAGAGGGAAATTGTTATGTGTGTTAGGTTGGGAGTACTGAATGTGGAATTTTAGACTTTCCGCGGATTGGTTTTGTGCGGAAACCAAGCAAATACGCACGATCTCACACAAAATACTTTTTTTCGTGATTAACTGTCTTTTCACAAACCTTACATAACAAAACTGTTCCATCGGTTGAAAACACATGGGCACCAAATTCACTAACGTAAGCATGAAGTTTACTTTTCAATGGTTTACTGAATTTAGGCATTCTAGCTAACCGATCTTATACCTTCTGTCACCCGACAATAACTGACTGTTCCTCACTCAAATTTCTTTCTCCTACAATAATAAACACGTGTAGCACAAAATTGTAACGGTAAGATTTGAAAATATGAAAGCAAACAATTGGAAATGCTACGTGACAACTTCTATGAGAACGGGCTTAATATTTAAAATTATAAAGCTGATTGTTGATATCGTGAAGACATGACAATATTATATTTGTAACTGTGGATTGTCGGCCATTGTTCATATTACACCAATAGTATTAAAGCACGATTATTAGCAGATTAAGCATCGAAATAAATTACTTTTGTGCGAGATCGTGCGTATTTGCTTGGTTTCCGCACAAAACCAATCCGCGGTAAGTCTAAAATTCCACATTCAGTATTCCCAACCTAACACACATAACAATTTCCCTCTTCTTACCGCTTAAGTGACATATTCATTTTACTGCTTTAGGCTTTTAACATATTATTTTTAGAGACGTTCAATATAGTAATAATTATAAATTGGAAACTTACCACTGCAATTTCACCTAAATTGCACTGTTAATTATTGTTTTTAAATATTTGCAAACATTAAGTAAACGCTACAAGTCCACTATAGTTACTGCATTCGTGATGCAAGTAACATTAAGGAAGAATTGAAAAAATCAACAAGATTCCAGACTCATTACATAACCTTACCGTTTGTTTTAAGTTCGCACTTGTAGACTGGGGGAAAAAAAGACAGACGTATATAACGGCCTGCTGGAGTATAGTAAACACCAGAAAACATTTTAAAGCAACAATGTTGAAGATAGATATTTTTGTTTTGCAAATTTACCGTCATTGAACAGAAACCAAGATGGAGATTTCATTGCAACTAATTAGAAATTAGTCTTTCAGGTATGTAATAAACGATCTTCGCACAAAATAATGTACGATACACGAGTGGTATGTTTTCTTTCAATTCTCGGAAATTAAAAAAGCTCAACTACGTTTCGCTTTTTCAAACTTTTCCTCGAACATGAAAACTTCAACATACCGCTCTTGTAACGTATATTACTATTATTTACTATTGTTAGTAAAGATAGTCATGGTTTGAATATTTAAATTTCATACACATTACATTACAATTAATTAGAAAAATGCAAATAAATAAGAAATATTGCTTTAAAATTACAAAAAAAAAGGCATTTCTTAGTAAGAAACACCTTAAAAAAGGAAAATAGGCAAAAAAATTGGCCTTATCACTTTGATTTACTTCCACCCAGTAAAAAAGGCATTTCGCGAAATATCCGGGCTCTAATAATAATACTTAAAGTTTTTAGCGCTGTTTAGAAAGTCTTCAATAATTTTACAACTGGACAGTTGTTTTCAACCTCAGTACACTGCCTTTGTTGACCCCATTTAAACAAAAGAGACCATTACATTAACAACACGCCCGGGATTCGAACCAGCGATTGTGGCTTCCACGCACCGCCGATCCGCGGTTCAATTGTTGCGTGGGTACCTGTCAAGTGATGTGCGGGCTGGCGTGTTGGGGGGACAGATGTGGAAACCGGCGCGTGGCAACGACCAACGACCGTTTGGGACCGGTACAGCAGCTGTGAGCATTTCAAACGCGGCCATATTGATCCCCCATTTAAATGCAGGCCTCGAGGTCTCATTGGCTTGTCGTACTATGATAAGGTGTATTGTATTGGGGAGCAGTACAATAACGGTCTGGCGAGAGGAAGTTCTGAGATTACGAAATCGCTTTAGACACAAAAACCATGAAATAGGTACTAAAATCAAAATATGTATTTCAGGGTACTATAAAACTCTACCAGCTTTCATGGTTTCTCTTGAAACATGTATACAATTGCCTTTTTTTACTGGGTGAAAGTAAATCTTTATTTGCATAGATATAAATGTGATTTGGAGTAAATCAAAGTGATAGGGCCAATTTTTATTTCGCCTATTTTGCGTTTTTAAGGTGTTTCATAACTAATAAATGCCTTTTTAGTCAGTTTAAAGCAATATTTCTTGTTTATTTGCAATTTTCTAATTAATCGTAATGTAATGTGAATGAAATTTAAATATTTGAAACAATGACTAACTTTATTAACAATAGTAAATAAAAGTAATTTATTTCGATGCTTAATCTGCTAATAATCGTGCTTTAATACTATTGCTGTAATATGAATAATGATCGACAATCCACAGTTACAGATATAATATTGTCGTCTTCACGGTACCAACAATCAGCTTTATAATTTTAAATATTAATCTCGTTCTCATAGAAATTGTCACGTAGCATTTCCAATTGTTTGCTTTCATATTTTCAAATCTTACCGTTACAATTTTGTGCTACACGTTTTTATTATTGTAGGAGAAAGAAATTTGAGTGAGGAACAGTCAGTTATTGTCGGGTGACAGAAGGTATAAGATCGGTTAGCTAGAATGCCTAAATTCAGTAAACCATTGAAAAGTAAACTTCATGCTTACGTTAGTGAATTTGGTGCCCATGTGTTTTCAACCGAGGGAACAGTTTTGTTATGCAAGGTTTGTGAAAAGACAGTTAATCACGAAAAAAAAGTATTTTATGCTCGACCATGCCGAAATGTAGTATTTATACACCTGGTAGCACCCTTTAATGGACCTCATTAAAGTACACCTACTCATTAAAGTTCAGGTGTTCCACCAATCAGAAAATACCATTGTAGCAATATGATAGCGCAAGTATCGATTATTCTCGGATATGCAATCGAAAGACAACTAGTTCTGTTACTATAATAATTAGCGTTAATTGTAAATAATATTCAAATAAATTCAATTTGTCATCTCGTTTTTCAATGTCTAATTCAGTTTCAAGGTTATGTCAAGATTAATCTTTATTTCACTCTCTAGATTATATCAAGGTCAATGTCGACATTTGTTTCTCGGAAAAAATCAATACTTTCGCGTCTGCGCACATCTCACAATTTACGAGATATTGCACAAGGTCAGTTCCGCTCCTCAGTCAGATAAGAATAACATGAATACTTATGAATAATTTCATGTTAGAAGTATGGTCGAGCATAAAAAGTCGTATGAAACTTGACTATAATGGTAATTATGACGCTCGTATGAAAATTATGAAACTCGCTTGCGCTCCTTTCATAAACATACTCGCGTCTTAATTATTACCATTATAGGCTCGTTGCATAATGTACTATTATAAATCAACATGTGTCACTTACGAAGTAAATATGTGAGTTATATTGATATAATTTAAATTTATTGCTAAAATATATTACGCCTTTTTAAAATTTATAATGCCTTTTTCAAAGATTATTGTGCCTTTTTTTTTTACGTTTTATTGCCTTTTTTTTCCTGCCTATTTTTACTGTCATAAATGCCCAAACATCCGGTCTCTAATGATAATACATTGCTTTCTTAAATTGACTGAGCACATTGGGAATTAAATCAATGGCTTTCTCAAAACACGCTATGAAATGTTTAATATAAAACAATGTTTATTTCTGAAAGGAAGCCAAAACGAGCAATATTGTTTTAAATATACATCACACTAACATACGAAAACAAAAACACACATAAAATTGCAATCTCATTCAAGAAATTAAACTACAATATCGCATAGAGAACAAATAACACTCTACAAAAACATCTCAACACACAAACAACACAACCAAACAAATACAACCACACAGGCGTATACAAACTCAAATGTAACACCTGCAACAACTTCTACATAGGACAGACAGGCAGATCATTTCAAACACGTTACAAAGAACACATCACAGCCATAACAAAATTACAAAACACCTCAACATATGCAGAACACATCACAAATGCCAACCACACCCACAGAGACATCAACACAGACATGGAAATACTGCACATCCAACCAAAAACCAGAAACTCAACACACTAGAACAATATGAAATATACAGACACACGAAAACACACCCCAACGATATTCTCAACACACAACTGAATTTCAAAACACATACACTCTTTGACTCTACACTACGAACGCACCCACACAGGAAACAAGAGGCGCCAAGACCAACAACGACCAGTTCTGAAGATGACCCATAAATAGGTCGAAACATGTTAACAAAGTACGTTAAAATTTAACACAAGAAAGTTCTTATCATACATATTCCGAAGTGATACAGTGTTAAAAGTTGTGTAATCAAGATGTATAAACTTTTTTGTTTGAAATATCTCAAAGAATAACCCACCGACATTAATGACATCAGTTACAGTTCATCCTGTGTATTAATGATCTCTTATTTTTACTTAATTTATTCATATTTCAATAAATAATTAATCCTTTAAAAATGTTAACCTGCTCTTTGTTTATTTTCAGTCCTTATTTGTGGTTAAAACCCATGCACAGATGACAAAATATTAACTATATCCTTCAAGCCAAAGGAAAGTTTCATATAAAAAGCAGGAAGGTCACTGCCATCTCGATCGTACCTTGTGCCCCATTTGATCTAGAAAGTTGAATTCCAGGGTTTGCTGGGAGTGAGGTCAAAGACCCTCATTGGAGGACCAGGAATGTTGCGCAAGAAGAACTTAGCATTCTTCTTATTATTACTCCCACTCTGCCTGTTCGTACAGATGTTATGCCATATGTGAGAGAAAAAAGGAAAGAGTAACGATCATGGCTGCAGCGTTTTCATCATCACCTTCGGATTATTGTAATGGGCCAGTGCTCCGGATGGAGGGTCCTCAAGTGATCCTTAATGCAGGCATAAAATTACTCTGAACTGAGACCATTGTTCTCTGCGCGCAGGCTTGGCAGGAGTGTCCAAAACTCTTAAAGCCTTCCTTCATTTGCCTAAGACTCGATTGCCAGAAAAGTAGTCTTAGATTCGAATCTCGTCAGACACTATCACTTTTTAGTTGGAATAAGTGGCTGTTTTTTTTATTTACATAATCAGTATCCTTTCACAACTGCATACTAGGCTTAATTGTCTTATTTTTTTACACAACTTTAGTACGCTGCAGACTATTGAGAAAACTTAGAAATAATCATCTTTGAGATATTTTGTTGCATAACCATGTCTAAGTCCATTTGGTCCCTTGGCATGACAGAAAATCTGAAGCGAGCCCTTATGGATAGTAGCCACCGTTGTTAAGTAGGAGACCGAGAAGTTAGTCTGATGTTGCTATGGCAATGCATTAGTAATTTATATATTCCGTAACCAGGAGATGTTACTATAGCAACGGATCACTCGTTGCTCATTAATATATTTTATTTCCTTACTATAGGATGTTACTATAGCAACGGGTTAGTATAATTGACATTTCGTCACTGTGGGATGTTACTATAGCAACGAATTAGTAATTGATATATTCCGTCACTATGGGATGTTACTTAGCAACGAATTAGTAATTGATTTTCTCACCGTGGGATGTTACTTAGCAACGAATTAGTAATTGATTTTCTCACCGTGGGATGTTACTTAGTAACGAATTAGTAATTGATATATTCCCTCATCGTGGGATGTTACTATACCAACGATTTAGTAATTGATATATTTCGTCACTATGGGATGTTACTTAGCAACGAATTAGTAATTGATTTTCTCACCGTGGGATGTTACTTAGCAACGAATTAGTAATTGATATATTCCCTCATCGTGGGATGTTACTATACCAACGAATTAGTAATTGATATATTTCGTCACTATGGGATGTTACTTAGAAACGAATTAGTAATTGATATATTTCGTCACTATGGGATGTTATTTAGCAACGAATTAGTAATTGATTTTCTCACCGTGGGATGTTACTTAGCAACGAATTAGTAATTGATATATTTCGTCACTATGGGATGTTACTTAGCAACGAATTAGTAATTGATTTTCTTCTCGTGGGATGTTACTTAGCAACGAATTAGTAATGGATATATTCCCTCATCGTGGGATGTTACTATACCAACGAATTAGTAATTGATTTTCTCACCGTGGGATGTTACTTAGCAACGAATTAGTAATTGATTTTCTCACCGTGGGAAGTTACTTAGCAACGAATTAGTAATTCATATGTTCCCTCATCGTGGGATGTTACTATACCAACGAATTAGTAATTGATATATTTCGTCACTATGGGATGTTACTTAGCAACGAGTTAGTAATTGATTTTCTCACCGTGGGATGTTACTTAGCAACGAATTAGTAATTGATATATTCCCTCATCGTGGGATGTTACTATACCAACGAATTAGTAATTGATATATTTCGTCACTATGGGATGTTACTTAGAAACGAATTAGTAATTGATATATTTCGTCACTATGGGATGTTATTTAGCAACGAATTAGTAATTGATTTTCTCACCGTGGGATGTTACTTAGCAACGAATTAGTAATTGATATATTTCGTCACTATGGGATGTTACTTAGCAACGAATTAGTAATTGATTTTCTTCTCGTGGGATGTTACTTAGCAACGAATTAGTAATGGATATATTCCCTCATCGTGGGATGTTACTATACCAACGAATTAGTAATTGATATATTTCGTCACTATGGGATGTTACTTAGCAACGAATTAGTAATTGATTTTCTCACCGTGGGATGTTACTTAGCAACGAATTAGTAATTGATATATTCCCTCATCGTGGGATGTCACTATACCATCGAATTAGTAATTGATATATTTCGTCACTATGGGATGTTACTTAGCAACGAATTAGTAATTGATTTTCTCATTGTGGGATGTTACTTAGCAACGAATTAGTAATTGATATATTCCCTCATCGTGGGATGTTACTATACCATCGAATTAGTAATTGATATATTTCGTCACTATGGGATGTTACTTAGCAACGAATTAGTAATTGATTTTCTCACCGTGGGATGTTACTTAGCAACGAATTAGTAATTGATATATTCCCTCATCGTGGGATGTTACTATACCAACGAATTAGTAATTGATATATTTCGTCACTATGGGATGTTACTTAGCAACGAATCAGTAATTGATTTTCTTACCGTGGGATGTTACTATACCAACGAATTAGTAATTGATATATTTCGTCATTATGGGATGTTACTACCATAGCTATATCAATGAATTAATAATTGATATATTTCCTCACCGTAGGATGTTACTTAGCAACGAATTAGTAATAATTGATATATTTCGTCACTATGGGATGTTACTATAGCAACCAATTAATACTTGGTATATTTCGTCACTGTGGGATGTTACTATAGCAAGCAATTAATACTTGGTATATTTCGTCACTATGGGATGTTACTATAGCAACGAATTAGTCATTGATATATTTCGTCACTTTGGGATGTTACTGTAGCAACGAATTAGTAATTGATATATTTCGTCACTGTGGGATGTTACTATATAGCAACAAATTAATAATGGATATATCTCGTTACTGCAGGGTTTGTATAACAAGAATTAATCATGTACATACTTGATCACTACGGGATGTTACTGTAACAACAAACTTATCATTGATGAATTTCGTAACTATGGAATGTTACTATAGCACGAATGAATTATCGATATATTTCGATACTACGGTTCTATATAAGTTTTTAGAACAGTGTGACCTAACTTTAGGTGACGGCTATTCCCATTGAACAGTTCCTGCTTCAAGTGTTAATGGCTTTGGGTTGACATCTGAGTTTCCCGTCTTCAGCAAGTGGTGGTTGCGTAAGGTTCTGGCATCCACTGACCAGTCTGAAAAAGAAGAGCAGTCAGTGGGGGTCCTGCAGGTTGTCGCCTACCAGCTCCATTTCTAAGAAACGTTACTCTACAGGGTGAACAAAAAACGAAGTCACCATTACACCGAGTAATAAAATATATGTTAATTTAGCCGGCTTATGGCTTCTGATGAGGAAGAACATAGTTCGATCCTTGGCTTGTCCTCTCAGAGTTGTGATGCGTGAAGCGATAGTAGAATAAACTTTCTTCGACTTACCCGACTTTCTCTAACACACTCACTTTGTTAATACCATTGTTACGTTTCATTATTGCCATGACACCTCATCATTGTTGCCAGACCAGAAATTTATTTAGCTTACACAAACTTTAGAACAAATATATTTTCAGATCGCACTAACTTGTTAAAAATTTTATCAAATTGTACGAACAAATAACGTATAAATGTGATTAAGAAACCATTGTTTGCCTTCGATCATCGCACAATCTATCACATTTTAAGATCATAATGTCTGGCAATTTATGTAATATTCTTTATGCCTAGTAAACGTACAATACATTTTCGATAATGTTGCTCTCATTTTGTGAATATGTTTGCTAAGGATGGAATATCCCAAATGATAAATTATTTTAATTATTTTGAAATTAAACATCATTATTATCTAATAACATTAAAAAATCAGCTTCCATTCATAAGACTGTTATTTCACTGATATAACTCGGTAAATTCACAATATGGCACATTTTCTAGGTTCGAGTTCCAGTTTTCTTAAGATGTCTCATCTGTGTGAATTTACTTAATGTAATAGCTTAGAATTTGATTTGTGTTCAAATTATATTAATAATAAGGATTTAAGAGGAATTTTATTTACAAAATAGTGGTATCGTAGAAGAAGGGTCCTGTTCAGTTAATTTTAAATTATAAATAAACCCTTTTCAGAAAGATTAAAATTATATTATATGTTCTTGGAAAAGATTTCAATACTCGTATAATAATGTTAAAGAATTGACTTTGTGTGGTATTTGTATTTAATAATAATAGTAATAATAATAGTAATAATAATCATAATCATAATAATAATAATCTAATTATTTTATTTATTTGTTTATTTATTTGATTGTTTATTCATTTTGTTTATGTATTTATTTATTTTGTTTCTTTGTTTGTTTGTTTATTTATTTATTTGTTTATGTATTTGTTCGTTTCTTGATTTGTTTGTTTCTTGATTTGTTTGTTTCTTTGTTTATTCGTTACCTTATTTGTTTGTTTCTTTATTTGTTCGTTTCTTTATTTGTTCGTTTCTTTATTTGTTCGTTTCTTTGTTTCTTTATTTGTTTGCTTCTTTGTTTGTTTCTTTGTTTGTTTCTTTATTTTTTCGTTTTTTTATTTGTTCGTTTCTTTATTTGTTCCTTTCTTTATATGTTCGTTTCTTTATTTGTTCGTTTCTTTATTTGTTGGTTTCTTTATTTGTTGGTTTCTTTATTTGTTGGTTTCTTTATTTGTTGGTTTCTTTATTTGTTCGTTTCTTTATTTGTTCGTTTCTTTATTTGTTCGTTTCTTTATTTGTTCATTTCTTTATTTGTTCGTTTCTTTATTTGTTCGTTTCTTTATCTGTTCGTTTCTTTATTTGTTCGTTTCTTTATTTGTTCATTTCTTTATTTGTTGGTTTCTTTATTTGTTGGTTTCTTTATTTGTTGGTTTCTTTATTTGTTCGTTTCTTTATTTGTTCGTTTCTTTATTTGTTCGTTTCTTTATTTGTTCGTTTCTTTATTTGTTCGTTTCTTTATCTGTTCATTTCTTTATCTGTTCGTTTCTTTATTTGTTCGTTTCTTTATTTGTTCATTTCTTTATTTATTCGTTTCTTTACCTGTTCGTTTCTTTATCTGTTCGTTTCTTTATTTGTTCATTTCTTTATTTGTTGGTTTCTTAATTTGTTGGTTTCTTTATTTGTTGGTTTCTTTATTTGTTGGTTTCTTTATTTGTTGGTTTATTTATTTGTTCGTTTCTTTATTTGTTCGTTTCTTTATTTGTTCGTTTCTTTATTTGTTCGTTTCTTTATTTGTTCATATCTTTATCTCTTCGTTTCTTTATTTGTTCGTTTCTTTATCTGTTCGTTTCTTTGTTTGTTCGTTTCTTTGTTTGTTCTTTTCTTTGTTTGTTCGTTTCTTTGTTTGTTCGTTTCTTTATTTGTTCGTTTCTTTATTTGTTCGTTTCTTTATTTGTTCGTTTCTTTATTTTTTCGTTTGTTTGTTTCTTCGTTTGTTTGTTCGTTTGTTTGTTTCTTTATTTGTTCGTTTCTTTGTTTGTTCGTTCGTTTGTTTGTTTGTTTCTTTATTTGTTCGTTTCTTTGTTTGTTCGTTTGTTTGTTTATTTGTTTCTTTATTTGTTCGTTTCTCTATTTGTTCCTTTCTTTATTTGTTTGTTTCTTTGTTTGTTCGTTTGTTTGTTTCTTTGTTTCTTTATTTGTTTGTTTCTTTATTTGTTTGTTTCTTTATTTGTTTGTTTCTTTATTTGTTCGTTTCTTTATTTGTTCGTTTCTTTATTTGTTCGTTTCTTTATTTGTTCGTTTCTTTATTTGTTCGTTTCTTTATTTGTTGGTTTCTTTATTTGTTGGTTTCTTTATTTGTTGGTTTCTTTATTTGTTGGTTTCTTTATTTGTTCGTTTCTTTATTTGTTCGTTTCTTTGTTTCTTTATTTGTTCGTTTGTTTGTTTGTTTGTTTGTTCGTTTCTTTATTTGTTCGTTTCTTTATTTGTTGGTTTCTTTATTTGTTGGTTTCTTTATTTGTTGGTTTCTTTATTTGTTTGTTTCTTTATTTGTTCGTTTCTTTGTTTCTTTATTTGTTCGTTTGTTTGTTTGTTTGTTTGTTTGTTCGTTTCTTTATTTGTTTGTTTCTTTATTTGTTGGTTTCTTTATTTGTTCGTTTCTTTATTTGTTCGTTTCTTTGTTTCTTTATTTGTTTCCTTCTTTGTTTGTTTGTTTCTTTCTTTCTTTCTTTATTTTTTTCGTTTTTTTATTTGTTCGTTTCTTTATTTGTTCGTTTCTTTATTTGTTCGTTTCTTTATTTGTTCGTTTCTTTGTTTCTTTATTTGTTTGCTTCTTTGTTTGTTTGTTTGTTTCTTTGTTTCTTTATTTTTTCGTTTTTTTATTTGTTCGTTTCTTTGTTTGTTCGTTTCTTTATTTGTTCGTTTCTTTATTTGTTCGTTTCTTTATTTGTTCGTTTCTTTATTTGTTCGTTTGTTTGTTTCTTCGTTTGTTTGTTTCTTTGTTCCTTTATTTGTTCGTTTCTTTATTTGTTCGTTTCTTTATTTGTTCGTTTCTTTATTTGTTCGTTTCTTTATCTGTTCGTTTCTTTGTTTGTTCGTTTCTTTATTTGTTTGTTTCTTTATTTGTTCGTTTCTTTATTTGTTCGTTTCTTTATTTGTTCGTTTCTTTATTTGTTCGTTTGTGTTTCTTCGTTTGTTTGTTTCTTTGTTTCTTTATTTGTTCGTTTCTTTATTTGTTCGTTTCTTTATTTGTTCGTTTCTTTATTTGTTCGTTTCTTTATTTGTTCGTTTCTTTATTTGTTCGTTTCTTTATCTGTTCGTTTCTTTATTTGTTCGTTTCTTTATCTGTTCGTTTCTTTGTTTGTTCGTTTCTTTGTTTGTTCTTTTCTTTGTTTGTTCGTTTCTTTGTTTGTTCGTTTCTTTATTTGTTCGTTTCTTTATTTGTTCGTTTCTTTATTTTTTCGTTTGTTTGTTTCTTCGTTTGTTTGTTTCTTCGTTTGTTTGTTCGTTTGTTTGTTTCTTTATTTGTTCGTTTCTTTGTTTGTTCGTTCGTTTGTTTGTTTGTGTCTTTATTTGTTTGTGTCTTTATTTGTTTGTTTCTTTATTTCTTCGTTTCTTTATTTGTTCGTTTCTTTATTTTTTTCGTTTCTTTATTTTTTTCGTTTCTTTATTTTTTTCGTTTCTTTATTTGTTTGTTTCTTTATTTCTTTGTTTCTTCATTTGTTTGTTTGTTTATTCGTTTGTTTATTTATTTAATTATTTTTTATTATTTTTTATTTGGTTGTTTGTTTATTTATACTGGCAGAGTTAAGGCCATAGGGCCTTCTCTTACTCTACCAGGTCACAAAGTATAGGCCTACAAGCAGTAAAAATTTAACAAAAAGTTAAAGAACAGAATACTAACATATATTACAAAGAAAAAAAATAGAGATATTCAATTTTTTGTTTCTTTTGTAAAATTTTGAAATGACGAGATGGGCCCGTTTTTCAATAACACCTTCAATTTCACATTTTGTTATACCGACTAACAAAAAAAATTAAATTCTGACGCCACTATCTTCATGTCAAATTCGGCAACACTGATGAAATGAGCACAGCTAACTTGCAGTCGCTATGGAAACGAATGTATTTTGTGAACCTGACTCTAGCCTTCAATTTTTTTTTCCAACAAATATAGAAGGAGAAGGAAAAGAAAAAAAAATGACAACTGAGATTTCCCAGAAAGTCATTTTACTACGATCCCTTCGCGTAGCCCTCATGGTCCTCCCACTCTTTTAGGGCTTTGCCGTCTAAGCCATCACTCACGTTGAATGTGACGTCCAGTGCTTCATGCAAGACTGGCGTAACGCGTTGCCATGGTGACAGTAAGCAGATGCCCACGAAATAGGAATCTAGGAAACATAAACAAAAGACGATCCTCGTCTTTAGTTGTGGACGTATATCAAGTTAAGACCAGTCAGAATTTTGGTTTTGAAGACTTGGTCCGTTTAGAGATTCCTGCCGTTGCAGCCATTTTTTTTAACATTTCTGGAATATGTACTGAGTTACATAGAATACGTCAAATAGGATGAAGATTAAGAAATGCCTCACCACGTCTCTGTCTTCTTTCAACAATTATTTTATGGAGATTTTCTTTTTATTTAACGTACTTGTATGGATTTACTGACACGATATGCAGGGTGGAAGTGAAATAACCCTGCAGGTTTTCAGAACGAATAGCTCATGTTGTAAGTAAGAAAAAGTGTAATACTGTATATTGGTGAAAAGTTCATAGTTTCCTCAGAAAAAAAGTTTTATCCCAAATGTTTAACACCATCTTATTCGGTAGCTATTGCCAATAGGTTCGTAAATTTTGTCTATATCGATAGAAAATCTAATAAAGAATAATTTATTCCTCTGGCATACTTCAAAAAGTGAAGAATACAATGCGTGCAGTTCTGTGTTGTGTAACTTTCTCCATTCTCCTTTAACTTCATCCCTCTTAGCCCCAAATATTTTCCTAAGAACCTTATTCTCAAACACCCTTAACATATGTTCCTCTCTCAAAGTGAGAGTCCAAGTTTCCAGCCATAAATAATATAACTGTTTTATAAATTCTAACTTTCAGATTTTTTGACAGCAGACTAGATGACAAAAGCTTCTCGACCGAATAATAACAGGAATTTCCCATGTTTATTCTGCGTTTAATTTCCTCCCGAGTGTCATTTATATTTGTTACTGTTGCTCCAAGATATTTGAATTTTTCCACCTCTTCGAAGGATAAATTTCCAATTTTTATATTTCCATTTCGTATAATATTCTGGTCACGAGACATAATCATATACTTAGTCTTTTCTGGGTTTACTTCCAAACCTATCTCTTTACTTGCTTCCAGTAAAATTCCCGTGTTTTCCCTAATCGTTCGTGGATTTTCTCCTAACATATTCACGTTATCCGCATAGACAAGAAGCTGATGTAACCCGTTCAATTCCAAACCCTCTCTGTTATCCTGGACTTTCTTAATGGCATATTCTAGAGCAAAGTTAAAAAGTAAAGGTGATAGTGCATCTCCTTGCTTTAGCCCGCAGTGAATTGGAAAAGCATCAGACAGAAGCTGACCTATACGAACTCTGCTGTAAGTTTCACTGAGACACATTTTAATTAATCGAACTAGTTTCTTGGGAATACCAAATTCAATAATATTACATAAAACTTCTCTCTTAACCGAGTCATACGCCTTTTTGACATCTATGAATAACTGATGTACTGTACCCTTATACTCCCATTTTTTCTCCAGTATCTGTCGAATACAAAAAAATCTGATCACTAGTCGATCTATTACGCCTGAAACCACACTGATGATCCCCAATAATTTCATCTACATACGGAGTTAATCTTCTCAAAAGGACATTCGACAAAATTTTGTACGACGTCAACAAAAGTGATATCCCTCGAAAGTTACTACAGTTAGTCTTGTCCCCCTTCTTAAAAGTAGGTACGATTATGGACTCCTTCCATTGTTCTGGTACAATTTCCTTTTCCCAAATTGCAAGTACAAGTTTATAAATTTCGCTATATAATGCACTTCCACCCTCTTGTATTAATTCTGCTGGAATTTGATCAATACCTGGAGACTTGTACTTTTTCAGATTTTCTATCTCAATTTCGACTTCAGAAAGTGTGGGTTCCGGTATAAATGGCTCAGCAGTTTGTATTTCAATTTCGTCCCGATCATTTCTATTTGGCCTATGTACATTTAGTAGTTGCTCAAAATAGTTTTTCCATCTGTTCAGGATTGAATGAGAGTCTGCAAGTAAGTCACCATTCTCATCCTTGATCACGTTTACCCTTGCCTGATATCCGTTTTTAAATTCCTTTATATCCTTATATAAATGTCGAATGGTTTTATTCTTACTATTTGTTTCTACCTCATTCAGTTTTTCCTTCAAGTAACCTCTCTTTTTATTCCTAAGTGTACGACTTGCTTCCCGTCTTTCATTGAAATAATTATCTCTCTTCTCCTCAACTGGATCCTGTAAGAATTTCAATTTTGCCTGTTTCCTTCTATCTACTGCAATGGAACAATCTTCATCAAATCACGGTTTCTTTTTCTTAGTTTCATGATAACCTATGCTCTGCTCAGCTGCAATTTTGATATTATCTCGGATATTGTCCCACACGCTATTAACATCTAATTCTTTCTCAGCTTCGTCGGAAGTTGCTAAAGCAGCAAACCTATTTGAAATTTCAACCTGATAACGTTGCTTAGTTTCCTCGTCCTTTAATTTCAGAATATTGAATCTACTAATATTAGCTTGTTGCTCTACTCGCTTGGCTACTGATAGTCTTTCTCTTAATTCGTCAATTACCAAATAATGGTCAGAATTACAGTCTGCCCTCCTGAAAGTTCGAATGTCTACTATACTAGTATGCCTTCTTTTATCTACCAAGATGTGATCTACTTGGTTATGTGTCATTCCGTCTGGAGAAGTCCAAGTATATTTATGTATAGGGACATCATTTTATTTTTACTTGCATTTTTATTGTACCTGCATTTCTGAATGTACTTCACTCTCACCCCTTCACTAATGTCCTTGCTCCCGTCAGACACACAAACTTACGGCCGCTGTTGCATTCGAAGTCTTCAAGCAGTGAAGTAAACACTGCAGTGTATAGTGTGTTTCATAAATATGATTGCGTTTTCTATAGAAGAAAGAACCTATATTAATAATATCGTACTAAAAATTATATTCAAGAAACGATAAATTCAATTTCAGAGAATATGCTTCAAAATGTTTTTAATAATATGCGTACTGAATTGAAGCCTGCATTGTAATGAGCGGCAACCATTTTCAGCAAGTTGTTTAAAAATTCAGATTAGCTTATTTTGAATTGGGGTGGCTAGAAGCAAAGGAATGCTAGTGACATTTGTAATAACATGAGTTAAGTGCATCCAGTGTAAGCTAAAGTATCTAAAATTTTAGTGGCAAAGGGATATTTTAATCGCATCGCACATTAAAATTTAAATAAAAATTTCACCGATTTTACGAAAGCTTAAATATTTAAACCCCATTTTCTCAAAAGTAACTTAAGTGCACTTACAGCCCTTTACTTATGAGCCCGTCAATTTAAATGCACTCTCTATATTGTATGTTAACACCAATAATTAATATGCTAAATAAAGTGACATTACATAACGAACATAGCCGCCTGAAAAGTTGAGTTTTTGAAAAAAAAAAATGTTACTACTCTACTGTATTTTGATAAATTCCGTAAAAGTGATGATCAAACTGAAAATCGTAATATCGTATTTCCCTACAACATAAATGGATACACTACTTTTCTCTCCTCCTATACCTAGTAAAATGATTTGTTTACATATTGCAGTAGTAACATCAAACTCCTGTAATGGAAGGGGGCAACAGTGTTTCCGAGTATAGCCAGGTTAATGTTAAAAATGTTGGTAAAAATAAAGTGATGTCCCTGTATAAAGAATATTGGACAACATTTTGTACGACGTCAATAAAAGGAAACTTTACTACCTATATTACAATAATGATACACCTTAAAAATAAACTCATTAGCAAAACAAAAACAAACAAAAAATACAACCTATGCTTTTAGTACTTACGTTACTATGAAACTAAACTTAACTTCTAGCAATCGAACTCTCACCTGAGATATCAGTCGTTCTTTCTGTTATTTCTCGTTCCTTAATTCCTCCGTAATCCCATCATCATTTTTTCATTCCCTTTGATCGCATTTCTCAGCCCACAGTTGTTTTTTTTATACAATACCACCACACTGAAGTTTTCTTGATATTCGATACATATGTCACTTTAGCACGGAAGCGTTCTTTCATCTCCTTTGGGGTTGAAGCGCGTAATAGATTTTCTCGCTCGACTTGGTTTTACGACCCAAGTCTGCAGAGTGGCGGTGGGAACATTAAGAGAACCGAATGGAGTCCACTTGCACTGGGACACCTCCCACGTAGTTCTTGAATGCTTGACGTCGTCATCTGTTTCCACCGCGGTATCCAGTAGCAACAGACATTATTCCCATTTCTGTGGCTAAGAAAGTATACAAAAAGGGACGTATCTTTCGCTTGTTTTCTTGATTTCTCACTAAAGAAAATATCGTGATCTTGCAAACAAATGACTTATGACATTCGCGAAAATATACATTTTCACTGTCTACGAGTCAATTTATCAGGGAATGATGTACATGAAATATAATAATTTTAGTACTAGTCTGTCTGTGCACAGCGATTTCTACTAAATTATTGGACGGATTTTGTTCATATTCAGTATCTACGAGTCAATTTATCAGGGAATGATGTACATGAAATATAATAATTTTAGCACTAGTCTGTCTGTGTACAGCGATTTATATTAAACTATTGGACGGATTTTGTTCATATTCAGTATCTACGAGTCAATTTATCAGGGAATGATGTACATGAAATATAATAATTTTAGTACTAGTCTGTCTGTGCACAGCGATTTCTACTAAACTATTGGACGGATTTTGTTCATATTCAGTATCTACGAGTCAATTTATCAGGGAATGATGTACATGAAATATAATAATTTTAGTACTAGTCTGTCTGTGCACAGCGATTTCTACTAAACTATTGGACGGATTTTGTTCATATTCAGTGTCTACGAGTCAATTTATCAGGGAATGATGTACATGAAATATAATAATTTTAGTACTAGTCTGTCTGTGCACAGCGATTTCTACTAAACTATTGGACGGATTTTGTTCATATTCAGTGTCTACGAGTCAATTTATCAGGGAATGATGTACATGAAATATAATAATTTTAGTACTAGTCTGTCTGTGTACAGCGATTTCTACTAAACTATTGGACGGATTTTGTTCATATTCAGTGTCTACGAGTCAATTTATCAGGGAATGATGTACATGAAATATAATAATTTTAGCACTAGTCTGTCTGTGTACAGCGATTTATATTAAACTATTGGACGAATTTTGTTCATATTCAGTATCTACGAGTCAATTTATCAGGGTATGATGTATAACAATTTTAGTACTAGTCTGTCTGTGTACAGCGATTTCTACTAAACTATTGGACGGATTTTGTTCATATTCAGTATCTACGAATCAATTTATCAGGGAATGATGTACATGAAATATAATAATTTTAGTACTAGTCTGTCTGTGTACAGCGATTTCTACTAAACTATTGGACGGATTTTGTTCATATTCAGTATCTACGAGTCAATTTATCAGGGAATGATGTACATGAAATATAATAATTTTAGTACTAGTCTGTCTGTGTACAGCGATTTCTATTAAACTATACCAGCTGTTAATCCATAATCACTTGTTTAAACTGAGTCATGCCGTTTCACTTCTCTCTCGTCAGCATTTCAAGCCTCTTTTCTGTTTGTTCCAGGTAAGTGGCGCTCTCTGGTGCTCTCCCCTCACCTTCTGTCGTGTCAGCGCAATGTGAGTAAACACAGACGTGCATTCAGCTCTGTGCATTTGTTTACAAACATATGAAAGTGTCGTTGTGCATGTTGACGCAGTTCATTTGTTCGCTAGCATTTCGCATTTGTTTTATTTAGTTCCTGCGTTTCAACAAGTGACAGTCGTGCGGTCGTAACCTGGTTACCATTTCCTTGTAGGGTTACAGTTAACAAATGAAAAGCGCTTAATTCGCAATTTATCTCAATTTTGTTGTGTCGTGACTCTCTTTCCTTTGTGGATTTGATTTACTTCGTTTCTGATTAGATTACTATTTTACTGGTGAAGATTTTCGCTTTATAACTGAAGTTTGTGTATAATATTCTTTATTCTTCTGTTTAGGAATGTCACAAAAGTATATAAATGGTTGTTGTGAGCGCTGTGCTTTTGTTTACAAACATGTTGGTGAAAATGTTGACGTACTTCAATTTTTTTCATACCATTCCACTCTTCTTTTATTTAGTACTCATTTCATGATCTGACAATTTTAGGATCGTCAGGCGTTTTTTTTTTCTTTTATTGAACATTTCGTTGTATTTCAGTAAACAAGTGAAGTTTTAAGTTAGAAAACTTTATTTTTCTGTTGATTGGACACTATTTTTTTTACCAAGGTTTCGTCTTAATTCACCTACAATAAACTGTTCACTCGATTCTGCGGTATATCAGACTTAAAATATATGTTATTTCTTACTTCAGAGGGCTACAAGAAAATTTCATAGTCAGATCTTTGTCGCCCAACCAAATTACCTGTTTTATGGTTTATGATTCATGAAACCTAATTTAAATATATTTTGTTTGACCACTTCAAATGATTAGCACGAAAACCGAATGTCACTTCAAAATATATATGTACCGAAATTGTAAATTATGATTTATTTAACGACGCTCGCAACTGCAGAGGTTATATCAGCGTCGCCGGTATACCGGAAATTTGTCCCGCAGGAGTTCTTTTACATGACAGTAAACCTACTGACTTGAGTCTGTCGCATTTAAACGCACTTAAATGTCATCGACCTGGGCCGGGATCGAACCCGCAACCTCGAGCGTAGAAGGCCAGCGCTATACCAACTACGCTACCCAGGCCGATTCCTTCATTTATGTATGTATATATATATATATGATATATGTATATATTCACACTGCATATGGGTGAATACCCGGTGGCAGTGGTAACTAATTACACTCAAAAATGACAATTAATAATAAACACAACTAATAATAAATACAATTAATAATACTACTAATAATAATACTAATATTAATAACAAGTACTAATAAATGGTAATAATAACAATAATAAAATTAACAAGGAACATCCTAAATTAAATGAACCACGAGCACTTAAAATAACATTTAAAGTAAATCTAATTTGTATCTAACCCTAAGTTCGAACTAAAACCCACGAGTATGATATGTTCATATCTGCACAAGTACCTTTCAACATTACACTCATTTCGCTGTCAACTCACTCACTGCACTGGAACTACGACACATTTCACTGATATTATCCTGATTTCACTAACACTTCAAAAACATTTCACTGTTCAAATACTTTTGCTCTACCTCTAGAAACTATAAAACTTCACTGACACAAGACACTTTCAGGATGTGGTGAAGCAAGTTTGTAAACACTCTGTGCTTGAGGGTTCTCTTGGGCTTCCTCTTCTTTGAACCCTCGCCCCACTAGACACGCCCCGAGGTCAGTTTTCTTTCACGACGAAATACAAAACAGATCCCGTCAGTAGGCTACACCAATACATAAGAATAATGTAGGGCTTAGCAGACGTCTGAAGTTAAATCATAGCTTCAGTCAGGCTTTTGTAGTGCCTGTACATGTATAAGAACTATGTTGGCATTCGCTGTCACAAGAATTTTATACGTAAACCACTATTTCACTATCACCATCAGCATATCACCAGCACAGTATCGCCATTATGAAGTTAAGTTGTTTATATACACCATCAAGTATACTGGTGTTGAGTAACGTGAAACGAGCGGACCTGGGTTCAAATTCTGGTTGGGACAAGTTATCTGGGTTCAAATTCTGATTGAGACAAGTTATCTGGGTTCAAATTCTGGTTGGGACAAGTTGTCAGGGTTCAAATTCTGGTTGGGACAAGTTATCTGGGTTCAAATTCTGGTTGGGACAAGTCATCTGGGTTCAAATTCTGCTTGGGACAAGTTATCTGGGTTCAAATTCTGGTTGGGACAAGTTATCTGGGTTCAAATTCTGCTTGGGACAAGTTATCTGGGTTCAAATTCTGCTTGGGACAAGTTATCTGGGTTCAAATTCTGGTTGAGACATGTTATCTGGGTTCAAATTCTGGTTGAGACATGTTGTCTGGGTTCAAATTCTGGTTGAGACATGTTATCTGGGTTCAAATTCTGGTTGAGACAAGTTATCTGGGTTCAAATTCTGGTTGAGACATGTTATCTGGGTTCAAATTCTGGTTGAGACAAGTTATCTGGGTTCAAATTCTGGTTGGGACAAGTTATCTGGGTTCAAATTCTGGTTTGGACAAGTTATCTGGGTTCAAATTCTGGTTGGGACAAGTTATCTGGGTTCAAATTCTTGTTGATACAAGTTATCTGGGTTCAAATTCTGGTTGGGACAATTTATCTGGGTTTGAATTCAGGATGGGAAAAGTTATCTGGGTTCAAATTCTGGTTGGGACAAGTTATCTGGGTTCAAATTCTGGTTGGGACAAGTTATCTGGGTTCAAATTCTGGTTTGAACAAGTTATCTGGGTTCAAATTCTGGTTGAGACAAGTTATCTGGGTTCAAATTCTGGTTGGGACAAGTTATCTGGGTTCAAATTCTGGTTGGGACAAGTTATCTAGTTTCAAATTCTGGTTGGGACAAGTTATCTGGCTTCAAATTCTGGTTGGGACAAGTTATCTGGCTTCACATTCTGGTTGGGACAAGTTATCTGGGTTGAAATTCTGTTTGCGACAAGTTCTCTGGGTTCAAATTCTGGTTGAGACAAGTTATCTGGGTTCACATTCTGATTGGGACAAGTTATCTGGGTTCAAATTTTGGTTGGGACAAGTTATCTGGGTTCAAATTCTGGTTGGGACAAGTTATCTGGGTTCAAATTCTGGTTGGGAAAAGTCATCTGGGTTCAAATTCTGGTTGGGACAAGTTATCTGGGTTCAAATTCTGCTTGGGAAAAGTCATCTGGGTTCAAATTCTGGTTGGGACAAGTTATCTGGGTTCAAATTCTGCTTGGGACAAGTTATCTGGGTTCAAATTCTGGTTGGTACAAGTTATCTGGGTTAAAATTCTGGTTGGGATAAGTTATCTGAGTTCAAATTCTGTTTGCGACAAGTTATCTGGGTTAACATTCTGGTTGGGACAAGTTATCTGGGTTCAAATTCTGGTTGGGACAAGTTATCTGGCTTCAAATTCTGGTTGGGACAAGTTATCTGGGTTCAAATTCTGGTTGGGACAAGTTATCTGGGTTCAAATTCTGGTTGGGACAAGTTATCTGGCTTCAAATTCTGGTTGGGACAAGTTATCTGGGTTCAAAATTTGGTTGGGACAAGTTATCTGGGTTCAAATTCTGGTTGGGACAAGTTATCTGGGTTCAAATTCTGGTTGGGAAAAGTAATCTGGGTTCAAATTCTGGTTGGGACAAGTTATCTGGGTTCAAATTCTGCTTGGGACAAGTTATCTGGGTTCAAATTCTGGTTGGTACAAGTTATCTGGGTTAAAATTCTGGTTGGGATAAGTTATCTGGGTTCAAATTCTGTTTGCGACAAGTTATCTGGGTTAAAATTCTGGTTGGGACAAGTTATCTGGGTTCAAATTCTGGTTGGGACAAGTTATCTGGCTTCAAATTCTGGTTGGGACAAGTTATCTGGGTTCAAATTCTGGTTGGGACAAGTTATCTGGGTTGAAATTCTGGTTGCGACAAGTTCTCTGGGTTCAAATTCTGGTTGAGACAAGTTATCTGGGTTCACATTCTGGTTGGGACAAGTTATCTGGGTTCAAATTTTGTTTGGGACAAGTTATCTGGGTTCAAATTCTGGTTGGGACAAGTTATCTGGGTTCAAATTCTGGTTGGAACAAGTTATCTGGGTTCAAATTCTGGTTGGGACAAGTTATCTGGGTTCAAATTCTGTTTGCGACAAGTTATCTGGGTTCAAATTCTGGTTGGGACAAGTTTATCTGGGTTCAAATTCTGGTTGGGACAAGTTATCTGGGTTCAAATTCTGGTTTGGACAAGTTATCTGGGTTCAAATTCTGCTTGGGACAAGTTACCTGGTTCAGATTTTTCAGGGGTTTTCCCTCAACCCATTAAGAGCAAATTCTGGGTAACTTTCGGTGATGGACCCTGGACTCATTTCACCGGCATTATCACCTTCATTTCATTTAGACACTAAATTACCTGAGATCTTGATTCAGCGTAGTAAAATAACCCAATAAACTAAGAAAATAAAGATTTGTGGGCAGGGAGCTGCATTGCCGACTGCAGTTCCTCCGATCACAGGTCAGAGCGTGCTGGAGAGATGGAACGCCCCACCTTGCCCCACCGTGGTGATACAGCTCATGAATAAATTCCATCATTGACTACCTCTTCCTAGAAAAAAATAATCGCTTCAATTTCGTTGGTAGGGCTGTCAACAGCTGAAGGCGACATCTTTGGCAAGCCTGGCTCGTTACAATAGCACGCACACTCTACGATATTGTGAAGTTGTCACCAGTCAGTCATTGTTGAAGCTCTCGCCATGAATCTTTAGCTGGAGGAATATTTCTGTATATCGTTTGAATATTATTCTTAGGACGATACTTACACGCACACTACAACTTTTCCAGCTGTAGTTCAGAATATATCAGTAGCCATTCAGAAAGCTTCAGTTGTATTTCAGATTAATGAAGTGAATTTCAGAATAAGTCACATCGTTTCAGACTGTGCAAATAAAATTTAGAAAAAATGCATTTCGGAAAACGTAAATTGTAATCCAGAAAACGTCAACTGAAATTCAGAAAAAGTCAACTGCAATTCACAAAAGTTAATTGTAATCCAGAAAACGTCTATTGTAACTCAGAAAGCGTATATTGTAACGTAGATCGTTGACTGTAATCCAGAAAGCGTCAATTTTAATCCAGAAAATGTTAATTGTAATCCAGAAAACATCGATTGTAATCGAGAAAACTTCAATAATAATCCAGAAAGCGTCAATAGTAATCCAGAAAGCGTCAACAGTAATCCAGAAAGCGTCAATAGTAATCCAGAAAGCGTCAATTGTAATCCAGAAAGCGTCAATGGTAATCAAGAAAGCGTCAATAGTAATCCAGAAAGCGTCAATAGTAACCCAGAAAGCGTCAATTTTAATCCAGAAAGCGTCAATGGTAATCCAGAAAGCGTCAATAGTAATCCAGAAAGCGTCAATAGTAATCCAGAAAACGTCAATAGTAATCCAGAAAACGTCAATAGTAATCCAGAAAGCGTCAGTAGTAATCCAGAAAGCGACAATAGTAATCCAGAAAGCGTCAATAGTAATCCAGAAAGCGTCAATTGTAATCCAGAAAGCGTCAATAGTAATCCAGAAAGCGTCAATAGTAATCCAGAAAGCGTCAATAGTAATCCACAAAGCGTCAATAGTAATCCACAAAGCGTCAATTGTAATCCAGAAAGCGTCAATAGTAATCCAGAAAGCGTCAATGGTAATCCAGAAAGCGTCAATAGTAATCAGCGTCAATAGTAATCCAGAAAGCGTCAATAGTAATCCAGAAAGCGTCAATGGTAATCCAGAAAGCGTCAATAGTAATCCAGAAAGCGTCTATAGTAATCCAGAAAGCGTCAATAGTAATCCAGTAAGCGTCAATAGTAATCCAGAAAGCGTCAATAGTAATCCAGAAAGCGTCAATAGTAATACAGAAAGCGTCAATAGTAATCCACAAAGCGTCAATTGTAATCCAGAAAGCGTCAATTGTAATCCAGAAAGCGTCAATAGTAATCAGCGTCAATAGTAATCCAGAAAGCGTCTATAGTAATCCAGAAAGCGTCAATAGTAATCCAGTAAGCGTCAATAGTAATCCAGTAAGCGTCAATAGTAATCCAGAAAGCGTCAATAGTAATCCAGAAAGCGTCAATAGTAATCCAGAAAGCGTCAATAGTAATCCAGAAAGCGTCAATAGTAATCCATAAAGCGTCAATAGTAATCCAGAAAGCGTCAATAGTAATCCAGAACACGGTAATTGTAATCCAGAAAACTTGAGTTGTAATCCTGGAAACTTCAATTGTAATCCAGAAAGCGTTAATTTTAATCAAGAAAAGTCCATTGCAATAAAAGAAGCGTCAATTGTAATGCAGAAAACGTGAACTGTAATCCAGAAAGTGTTAAGTGTAATCCAGAAAACGTCAATTCTAATCGAAACGACAGGGTTTTTCTGTTGCTCGTATCTGAAAGTGTTACAAGAACGACAAGATTTTCCTCTCATTTGAATCTGTTACTGAACGGCAAAATTTTTTCTGTCATTTCATTCTGTTACCAGGACAACAAGGTTTATCTGTTATTTGAATTTCTTACAAGGACGACAAGGTTTTCATCTCATTTGAATCTGTTACAAGGACGACAAAGTTTTCCTCTCATTTGAATTTGTTACAAGGATGACAAAGTTTTCCTCTCATTTGAATATGTTACAAGGACGACAAAGTTTTCCTCTCATTTGAATTTGTTGCAAGGACAACAAGGTTCTCATCTCATTTGAATCTGTTACCAGGACGACAAAGTTTTCCTCTCATTTGAATTTATTACAAGGACGACAAGGTTCTCATCTCACTTGAATCTGTTACCAGAACGACAAAGTTTTCCTCTCATTTGAATGTTACCAGGACGACAAGGTTTTTCCTCTCATTTGAATGTTACCAGGACGACAAGGTTTTTCTCTCATTTGAATATTACCAGGACGACAAGGTTTTCCTCTCGTATGAATGTTACCAGAACGATAAGGTTTTCCTGTCATTTGAATCTGTTTATATGGAACAGCATTGTAGCGTTTCTTGGCTGTTGTTATCAGGTTTACGGCAGGACAACAACAACGTTGTTCTTTTTTTTATTCTTAATGTTTCCTGATTGTAGGCCTTCTCGTTCTTGGCGTTACTCGTCAACAATGTGACGTTGAAACTTGTGTCCTGCCCAGAGATAGTCGTGATGTATTGTATTTGATTTGAAGAATGTATAACTAGTACATTACTGTCCTTGAAAACTTCGTTATCCTCTTTTAAATGCAATCTCAGAATAATGGGCGAGTTAGTGAGTTTCTCAGCGGTATATTATATATAAATTTCCGTTGCTATGGAAACATGAAAGTGAAACAATAAACTGTCCTGTAATGAAAAGGAAACTTTACTATGGGAACTTTAGAAGATAACAAAGGAAGGTCTTTCCATTGAAATTCAGACTAAATTGCCATGGCAACAAGAAGGGAGCACTCTGTAAAGTTTGTTTGGACAGCCTTCTCGTATTAGCAGCGCTGTAAATAGATTAGTGGCTCTAAAACCTTTATGGCGCATTATAACCTGAGAGCACCATTAATGCCTGTTGCTCTGTCAATGAATCACCAGCTCTATGCATTTGTGTTGTGGTCTGACCTCTTGGATTGCCAGTTTGAACCTATGACGTCAGCTGTCATAATCATACTGGCTGGTTGAAACAGACTCCTGGGTTGGAAGCAGAGAAATTGTCATTTCATGGTGAATGCTCATTCTAACGAAAGCGATACGAAGTTAAGAAAAACAAAGCGATCTATGATTATAGTTGGTTGTAACACAGATTATATAATTATTTCTTACAATCTGGCTTTGCTCTTTTTTAATTTCCTAACCTTTCCTTTAATTCTTCAGCGTCATCTTCCTATTTCCCCTTTTTAGTTTCATTTTAATATTTTTTTTCATTTTTTATTTATTTATTTCATTCTTTCACTCTTTCTCTCTTCCGTTCATTATTTACATCTTTCTTCCATCCGTTCATTCATTACATTGTTATTTTTTCCTTCATTGTGTCACTTTTCTTCCTTTCGTTCATTTCATTACGTTGTTCTTTCTTCCTTACTTTATACCTTTCTTTTTTCGTTCATTCTTTATATCTTTTTCTCCTGTTAATTCTTTCTCTTTTTCTTCCTTCCGTTTATTCTTTACATCTTTCTTTCTTCTGGTCATTCTTTACATCTTTTTTTCTTTCGTTCATTCTTTAAATCTTTCTTTTTTCCGTTCATTCTTTACATTTTTCTTCCGTTTATTATTTACATTTTTCTTCCGTTTATTCTTTACATTTTCTTCCGTTCTTTACATTTTTCTTCCGTTCATTCTTTACAGTTTTCTTCCGTTCGTTCTTTACTTTTTTCTTCCATTTATTCTTTACATTTTCTTCCGTTTATTATTTACATTTTTCTTCCGTTTATTATTTACATTTTCTTCCGTTTATTATTTAAATTTTCTTCCGTTCATTCTTTACATTTTCTTCCGTTTATTCTTTACATTTTTCTTCCGTCCATTCTTTACACTTTTCTTCCGCTCGTTCTTTACATTTTTCTTCCGCTCGTTCTTTACATTTTTCTTCCGTTTATTCTTTACATTTTTCTTCCGTTTATTATTTACATTTTTCTTCCGTTTATTCTTTACATTTTTCTTCCGTCCATTCTTTACATTTTTTCTTCCCTTTATTCTTTACATTTTCTTCCGTTTATTCTTTACATTTTTTCTTCCGTTCATTCTTTACATCTTTCTTTCGTTCATTTTTCCCTCTTCCTTCCTCCCGTTTATTCTTTACATCTTTCTTTCTCCCGTTCATCTTTTACATTGTTTTTCTTCCGTTCATTCTTTAAATATTTTTTCTTCCGCTCATTCTTTACAACTTTCTTTCTTCTGTTCATTCTTTCCCCCTTTTTTGTTCCCGTTCATTTTTTCCTCTTTCTTCCTTCTTTTCATTAACTACATCTTTCTTCTTTCCTTTTATTCTTCACATCCTTTTTCCCGTTAATTCTTTCTCTCTTTCTTCCTTCCGTTCATTATTTACATCTTTATTTCTTTCGTTAATTCTTTACATCTCTCTTAGTTTCGTTCATTCTTTACAGCTTTCTTTCTTCTGTTCATTCTTTACATCCTTCTTTCGTCCGTTTATTCTCTACATCTTTCTTTTTTTCCGTTCATTTTTTACATATTTATTACTTCCATTAATCCTTTCAATCCGTTTTTTTTCTTTCTTTATTTCTTTCTTCGACTCTCATTCTTCCGTTTTTTTATTTTTTATTCTCCTATTTATTGAATTTGTTCCATTGTTATTCTTCTTTCATTCTTTCTTTATTCTATCGTTTATTCATACATTTTACAATACAATCTTAAAACTACCCTTTAAGTAGGTAATGTGATTGTAGCACCAGTGAGAAGTCTTCATGGGAGATCCTTGGACGGTTTCCGTTGCAGATACTGTAACGAGATTGAAACCTTAGCACACGTCCTGGGATCCTGCCAACATGGAGAACTCCTGAGTAATTCACGCCATCATAACATCCGAAAACTAATAGCACAAGCCCTTAGAAAAACATCCTTCGAGGTCCATGAAGAGGTGCACTGCGTTGCGCCTGAAGGCGGCGGAATTAGAAGAGCGGACATCGTGGCTCTAGACAAGACTAGTAGTAAAGGCTTTATACTGGACCCAACTGTTAGATTTGAGATGAGCCAGACCCAACCATCCGAGGTCAACAAAGAGAAACAACAAATTTTTTAGCCTACTATTCCGTATTTTCGAGAAAAATATCAGATGGAAGGCACCTGGGAAGTACATGGCTTAATGATCGGAGCGAGGGGCACCATCCCACGATCAACTGTAAACACTGTCAAAACATTTGGAATCCATGACATCATTCCAAAAATAATTACTTCTAGCATTAAAGGGTCTGTGGCAATTCTGAAAAATCATTTATACGGAATATCATAATCCCCCCCCTCTTTCTATTCGTTAGTGTGTGATTGTTACAATATATGTACAAATTTATTATTTCTTAAATTTAAGCTCCTAGTTCACATTTCAATTTGACTCATCTATTTTACTGTAATCGTTATTATTCTTATATGTGTGTTATTCTGTGTTTTTGGCAACCCAGGATGCCTGGGCAGACTATTTCTTGGAAATAAATTATATATATATATATATATATATATATATATACTGGAGCTATGGTGTAATGATAATAAGGGATACCTACCCAATTAGAGAGAACTTACCCTCCATAGTCCCTCTATCCGTTATAAAGGACGATTAGATCAGCTGGGTGTCGAATCCGATCTGTATGTTGAATAGCTGTCATCGAACTGTGGGTGGGGCATGCACCCAGGAGCTTATTACATCTTATCGCTGCCTCACATCGTTACTTATTGGAATTGTCAATAATATAGCAGACATTTTGTCCATAATGAAGTCTTCATTAGACGTAGCTGTGATTTTATCTAGTTCAGCCAATGTGTAAACACTCTTATTATGATCTGTATTTGCATAAGGAAATCGCATCATAACGGCGAATTTACTCCTTATATTAGCTGTATATCGTATTAGTTGCTTCATAACGAATACATTAGTGGTGGAACGAAACATCTTTACCTTCCAGTAGAATAAAACCAATGTAGCGTGGCGATTGCCGGTTGTCAAGGATACAGGGAACGTCTTGAAATGAGCATCTAATTATTATTAACAAATGACGGTGCATACATTCATGAAATATGAAGAGCAATTGGGCTATAAATCCGGTGAGAGCTGTTGCCATGGAGATCTTAATGTAGTTCCAGCCCTAAGGCAGTAAAACTATAAAAATGAACTGGAAATGTGTTGGACTGCTTTCCGTTTTCATTTGTGTGGCAAAGTTTTCAGTATTAATATTGAAGAACTAGGTTGTTGGAATTGTGCTTATAAATTAAACAAGAGCTAGTCGGTCTTGTGGAAGTCCTCAGTTCGGTCATCGACACTTCTTGTCCTGAAAATTTTCCAAATCTGTTCAAGTGTGAAAATTTGTAATCGCTCAGACAGGAAAATGGAAAAAATTAGTAAGTGCTCTATAAAGAAATGGACAGATAGAGACAAGAAACCTATGTCGACATATTATTTAAGTTGAATAAATTAATATAAATAAAAACATACCCTAATGGTTTGTGTAATAGAAATGAAATTTGAATCAGTTGGGGATTAGATCATTCAAGAACATTTTAAAAGGTAATAGGAGAAATAAAGTAAATGAATAAGTAATAGATACTTGAACAAGCAAATAAGTAATTGAACATGCAAAATAAATTATTGAAGAAACGAAACAAATGAACAAACAAGATAAGTAAATGAATTAACAAGGAAAGTACAATAATTGAACAATAAAAATAAAATAATGAACAAGCAAAGTAAGCATTTGAAAAAAAATTAATTATGAAGCAAAACAAATAATTGAAGAAGCAAAATAATAAAATAGAAAATGAAAAATAAACAAGTCAGCTGATCAAGCAAAGTAAGTGATTCAACAAGCAACATCAGTAATCCAATGAGCAAAATAAGTAATTGAACATGAAAATTAAATCACGGAACACGGAAAGTAAATAATTGAACAAGCAAAATAAATAATTGTAAATAATTAGACAACCAAAATAAATAATAGAATAACCAAAATAAATAATTGAACGACCTAAATAAATATTTGAAAAATCCAAAATAAATAATTGAACAATCAGAATAAATAATTTGAGAACCACAATAAATATAAATAATTTAACAACCAAAATAAATAATTGAACGACCTAAATAAATATTTGAAAAATCCAAAATAAATAATTGAACAATCAGAATAAATAATTTGAGAACCACAATAAATATAAATAATTTAACAGCCAAAATAAATAATTTAATAACCAAAATAAATAATATAAAAACAAAAATAAACAATTTAATAACAAAATAAATAATTTAACGACCAAAATAAACAAATGAATAATCAAAATGGATATTTCAATGAGCAAAATAAAATAATTAAGCAAAGAAAATAAGTGATTGAACAAGCAAAGTAAATAACTTAAGAAACAAAATAAATAATGAAAGAAGCAATAAAAATACTTGAATAAGCAAAATAATTCAACAAGAAAAATAAATAATTGGACAACAAAATTAAAATAAATTTAGGAAAGCAATAAATCACACAACTGCAATGAAAAATGGAACAAATACGTGTGTTAACTGAATACGTAAACTAAATAAGTGGGTAAGTTAAATAAAGAAATAATTGAGAGAACAATTGAATGTGATTACTTGAACGTTTTAATGTAAACAATGTAAATAAGTACCTGAAGAATTCCACAAACAATTGAGATTTGAATAAAGAGCGAAATGTACAATAAACATACGAACTGGTTCTGAAAGTTTTTAATTTTTCTTATTTAAGTTGGTAACAGTTTTCTTTGTTCCACTAATTACCCCCGTGTACACAAATTAGGGTTACTGGGAATCGAACTCCCTCTCAACAAGAAGGGTTCGTTCTCCCCTTCCTTCCGCAGCTGATGAGAGCAGGGTTAGAACCTGGATCACCTGCTCATCGTGACCCTATTTGCAGAATCCTGTAAAACTCGTCAGACAACTTGGAAACAATAACATCAACATGGCCGCTGATGACAATGCTTTCTTTGTGTTGGTGCTCTTTTTACAATTAGGGGATGTACTCCAGGATGTCATGTCACAGACTATATTGTTTAGTTAAAATATGGGGGTATTCAACAGTCGTGATTGTTTTTAAATTGTTGAAACTTCGTTAAAAATAAACATTATATAACAATTAACAAAAAAAAAAATACAGGGGATTTAAGAAAATCTCAGTGGTTCTATGAAATGTCTACACTCGAATTTTGGAGTAATAAAAATACAATATGTACTTTCTTTAATACTACAGTGAAGTCACAAAGTGGACGTACCCCTATGTATTCATTGATATGAACTAGAGACTTCAGTGTGGAAATTTCATGATTGATATTTTTGGCTTTGTTACACTAAAATGATTATAACCTTCTCTGCTTTAAAAGCACTCAACTCCCAAAATCTCTCCTCATTTGTCCGTTGCTATGTGGAGAAAAAAAAAGTGCCTGTCAAAGTAAGGTGGCCGTGATTTATTGAAACCGCCTGCAAGGAGAGCTTAGTGTTACCCGCTCGACATCCCTGCCGGAGAAGTTGCCGAAAGTTCTCGGCGGTCTCTTAGAAAAATTGTAATTTTTTTATTGCACAGTTTTTACTGGACAAAGTCACAGCGATCTGAGAAGTCATTAGTTTTTATTTTAGTAAGTTATTTTACGACGCTTTATCAACATGTTAGGTTATTTAGCGTCTGAATGAGATAAAGGTGATAATGCCGGTGAAATGAGTCCGGGGTCCAGCACCGAAAGTTACCCAGCATTTGCTCAAATTAGGTTGAGGGAAAACCCCGGAAAAACCTCAACCAGGTAACTTGCCCCGACCGAGATTCGAACCCGGGCCACTTGTTTTCGTGGCCAGACGCGCTAACCGTTACTCCATAGGTATGGACTAATAATAATAATAATAATAATAATAATAATAATAATAATAATACATATATAGGCCTATATATAAAATTGCAAAATTGTTTCAGCTTTATGAACATCTTATATTTATTATGTGAAAAGATCATATATTAGCTATCCAAGTTGATAGTTTTAATACATATGGAAACTGAGAAAATAGATTACCTTTAAAAAGACGTTAAATAAAGTAATTGTACAATCACTAAAACTATGTTTTCGTGTTTTTCTTTTGCTAAAGTATGGTTTTAACTCGCATCGTGTATTTTATCACTACAGAATACGATGAAAACATTGTGTAGTCACTTGTTTCACATTTGATTGCCTTGGTAACGATTCTATTCGTTTCTGTAGTGAACAATAATAGAGTAACCGTGAAAATAAAATTCTTCTGTGAGATAGGAAAGTGGATTGAGAAGAATTTTGCCTGAAAATCTGTATTATCTTAGTAACAGCCGAAAAACAACGTTAATCAATTATAAAACTACTCTGTATTAAAGGAAAGAACATTAAATGCTGTTCACTTTAGAAATAAAAGTCACTAACGCGATGTTTTTGTGTTTTTCTTTTGCTGAAGTATGGTTTTTGTCTCTAATTGTGTATTTTATTCATTCATTCATTCATTCATTCATTCATTCATTCATTCATTTATTTTATTCCATAGATCTTACATGAGCAATGAAGCTTTAAGATGTGGAACAAGTCAAAATTTTACAATATTACAATTACAATTTTTACAAATTTTTACAGTTTTACAATTTAGTAATTTTCTACAATTTTTACAATTTTGTGCAATTTTTTACAATAATTTGGCGAGATGTAGTGAGATGAGGTGAGGTCCGAGGATTCGCCAAAATATTACCCGGCATTTGCCCTTTGGTTGGGAAAAATCTCGGAAAAACCCAACCAGGTAATCAAATCAAAGGGGTTGATGCCAAGGACTCGCCATAGACCATCCGGCTTCAGTCCCACGGCTGGGGAAAACCTCGGAAGAAACCAAAGACCAAAGGGGGATCCAACCCAAGCCCGAACGCAGCTCCGGATCAGCAGCCCAGCGAGTCTGCCGACTGAGCTACATCGATGGCTCTACTAAAAATGTACAGTACATGGCCAATCAGATTATTAAATTTACAAACGCAAACGATCATTCATCAGTTGAGCTATATCTATAATACCAAACAAATAAGTTAGCTAAATTTAAGGCATAAACAATTCAACCAGTTGTGATATACAGAAATTGATAATACATATCATGCAAACTACTTCAAATTACAAACACAAACAATTTATCAATAGAGCTATATACAGAGTGATTTATATAGAACTGACACATTTCTTTCATTAATTGTTTCAAAACGAATTGTGCTAGCGACAACTTATTATACCTAAAATGTAGAGGAATTTTGGGAGATTATTTACCTCTATAGCAAATGTTGAAAATGTCCTCCATCCTGCATAAGGCACAACTCAAGACGTCGTTCCATGTTACTGGCCACTCGTTGGAGGACTCTGTTGTCAATAGCTTGAATCTCCTGTGTGATGCTGTGCTTCAGATCGTCCAATGTCTGGGGACGTGTGGCGTAAACCCTGTCTTTTAAGTAACCCCATAGAAAAAAGTCCGGTTGTCAAATCCGGAGATCTCGGTGGCCACAGGTTCCTGGAAATTATTCGGTCGTCAAAGAAACTTGCAATTAGTTCCATGGATTCATTTGATGTATGGCATGTAGCGCCATCTTGCTGAAAATATTCTTGACTCAGCTCTACATCGTCCAGTTCCTCAACAAACTCAAAGACAAGCGTCTTAATGATTTTTTGGGTGACTGCTCCAGTCGTGCTCTTACGTCAACAACAACCGTGGGAAGCCTAGATGAACGATGCTTGCCCTTTTGACTCACCAGAGATCCAGTTGTTTCCAATTTGTTTACCAGTCCCAGTATTGTGTTTCTTTTGGGAGGATTGCGAACACCAAATTCTCTCTGGTATGCCCTTTGAGTAGCTGCAATTGAATTCGTAATCCAGTATTGCTTCACAAGGAAGAGTCGTTGATTTAATGTGTACTGCATTTTCACGTTGACACAAAATGTCGAAAACAGCTGCCAACAATAGGAATAAAACATAAACATCTGCGCATCTAGTGACAAGGAATCGAAACTCCAGAACATTCTGCTTAATTTGGTGCTAAAATTGGGTCAGTGCTGCCAACAATAGGAATAAAACATAAACATCTGCGCATTTAGTGACAAGGAATCGAAACTCCAGAACATTCTGCTTAATTTGGTGCTAAAATTGGGTCATTGAATGAATTTCCAACGAAATAATTAAAGAAAGAAATGTGTCAGTTCTATAGAACTGATATAGTGATGTAGTGATTTATATAGATATAAATCACTCTGTAGATTACTATTCAATTTAAAGCATACACAATTCATCGGCCAAAACTATACAAATATATACAATACAACATAGCATACTTTCATTAAGCTATACTGTACAAATTTGTGCAATTAATATCAAGTAGATTAATTCAATTTGTAATCACAAATAATTCATCAGTTCAGCTATACAGACTACTATACAATTTACAGCATATACAATTCATCAATTGAGCTATACAGACTACCATCACTACGGAATACGATTAAAACATTGTGTAGTCATTTGTTTCATACTTGATTGCCTTGGTAACGATTCTGTTCGTTTCTACAGCGAAGAATCATACAGCAACTGTTAAATAAAATTCTGCTGTGAGATAGGAAAGTGTCTTGAGAGGCATATTACTAGAATCCTTTGCTCAAGTACAGTCGACTCGTTGCTCGCACCTAATGAACCGTCATTTGTTCCCGGCGATGGATGACACACTGACCTCCGCGTGCTTTCCGGTGACCTCTGACCCCCAGCATTGTGATGCTCTGGACAGCTAGTCGTAATAGGGCTGTGTTTGGTTCTGTGTTGCAGTCTTTGTCTGGAACTCCATGACTTTGCAGTAATCTGCACTTTTGACCTATCGCTACTTACCCAGCCAGCTGGCAGAGTAGTGTTCCTCTTATCTTCGAATATAATGGACCGATTTCGACCAAATTTGGTAGTAGAATGGTGCATGTTTCGGATATTACAGCACTATATTCTATAATGGCTTTGTATAAGCCCTAAAATTTCAGTAAAACCTAAGTAACACAAAGTAATATTAAGAAATATTATGGTTTTATATTATAGACCTATTCTGTAAAAATTTAAAACAGGATACAGGGTAATAAAAACCGAAGTCTGGGTTTACGTTATTTATGTTTGGTTTTGATACTATGGCAATGTTATGTAGAAGAGTTCTGAAATAAGCTGTATCTAGCCAACAGTGGAGTATATTTCTGAACTTTTAATTTAGTATATTTAATTAATTTAATGTAAGAAATTAGTCAAAATAAACTGTATTTTAACCCACTATCATCTGACAATAACAATAATCCAGGTTGCTAGGCAACGCTAAAAAGTAAAATATGTATATCAATAATTGAATATTCTTTAAAGTTTCGGTATCAAAATATTGTGATTTCATCGTACAACCAAATGATGATAATGTCAATCTAGGTTGCCAGGCTACGTCAGAAAACGAAAGATGTGTATAAACAAGTGAATACTATTTCAAATTAAATTTAAGCATATAAAATAGTGTTTTCATCGTACAACCAACTGATAATAACGACAATCCAGGTTGCCAAGCTACGATAGAAAACAAAATATGTCTATAAACAATTGAATACTCTTTCAAATTAAATTTAGGTATAAATATTGTTTTCATCGTACAACCAACTGATAATAACGACAATAATAGATTGCCATAGACGGTAAAAAACAAAAGCTGTGTATAAACAATTGAATACTCTTTCAAATTAAATTTAAGTATAAAATATTGTTTTCATCGTACAACCAACTGTTAATAACGACAATAATAGATTGTCATAGACGGTAAAAAAAACAAAAGATGTGTATAAACAAGTGAATATTCTTTCAAATTAAATAATAATAATAATAATAATAATAATAATAATAATAATAATAATAATAAAAATAATAATAATAATAATAATCCGTGGCGCCACAGCCTTTGAAGGGCCTAGACCGACCAGCCGGCTGCTGGCCTCACGCCCACATGTCGAAGCAGAGGTGGACGATCATCCAACCAGAATGGAGGTATCGTGTGGTTAGCACGATGATCCCCCCAGGCGTTATAGCTGACTTTCGCAACCGGATTTCGCTACCTATCGTAGCTTCCCAAGTGCATCATGATGCTGGGTGGACACCGGTCCCATACACTGGCAGAAATTTCATGAGAAAGTTTCTTCCCCCATGAGGACTCGAACCAGCGCGCATTCCGTAACGCGAGTCCTAGGCGGGATGCCTTAGACCACGACTCCACGGCGCGGGACTCAAATTAAATTTAAATATAAAAATATTGTTTTCATCGTACACCCAACTGATAATAATGACAATCCAGGTTGCCAGGCTACGAAGAAAACAAAAGATGTGTATAAACAATTGAATATTCTTTAAAATTTTAGTATCAAAATATTGTGTTTTCATCGTACAACCAACTGATAATAATGTCAATCCAGGTTGCCAGGCTACGAAGAAAACAAAAGATGTGTATAAACAATTGAATATTCTTTCAGATTTAAGTATCAAAATATAGGGAAGGCATTTGAAATTTTAAAGGCAAAGGAGGAGAGGGGGTTTTACGAGGTGAAACCTAAAATGCAATTAACACTGCTTTTAAACTTCTCCATAACATCTAAATTTACGTGTTTTTTTTCAGTAATAAATAATAAACAGTTATTTAAACAGGGAAGTTTTGAAATGAAAGCTGTGTATACTAGAAATGTACGTTATGTATTATATTTGTAGGAATTAAGGCGAGTTACTATGGAAACCAGAGAGAACAAATGAACGCCGCCTTTCAGCTACGTGTATCATAATATACTGTATTAAAGGCCAGTTTTATGTTACCAATGATATATACTGAAACAAATGAGAGCATTTATAAGAATGTTGGCAACGTAACGTGTGTTAAATGTGGGTCAGAATTTTAAGATGACTGATAAAGACTTTGCAGGGTTGCATAATAACCCGGAAGACAAAGGGGCCGGCTGGGTTATCTGTATGTGCGATAAGATATTTATCCACACAATGAATTGACTGCACCGGGACGTGGTGCAAAGGAGGGAGGCTCTTTGAACTTGGCGATGGGCTGTACGGAGCACGATTGGCTACGCTCTGCTGGGCTCGAGGTATGGCGATGTGGTGCCAATATCGGTCCTGCCAACACCTGCACAGCAACCAGTGCGGGGCAATTTAATTTTGTAGGCTGGTAATTGAATTTACATCCTGGACGGCACTGCAGTTCTAGAAGTTCCCACCAAAGGCGAATTCCAATCAGGTTTCAGAAAAATATAATCTCTTATGTTTAGAAATATATCGACATATATTTTAATTGGAGATTTTTGTCTTCATCCCACCTGACATTTGCACTCTTGCAGTATTCTGTTATTCTGCTAACCAAAAATGGAGCATCAATTTGGAAGCGTCTTTTTTTTTTTCATTCTAACAAAGATGACTATACCTAAATTTTTGTTTCTATAGTCTAAGTAAAATCTTTTTCGATTACATCTGTCACTTATATCAAGAAAATAGAATAATGAATGAATGAATAAATAAATTAGTAAATAAATATGCAAGTAAATAAATAAGTAAATATGTAAGTAAATAAATAAGTAAATAAATATGTAAATAAATAAGTAAATATGTAAGTAAATAAATAAGTAAATATGTAAGTAAATAAATAAGTAAATATGTAAGTAAATAAATAAGTAAATATGTAAGTAAATAAATAAGTAAATATGTAAGTAAATAAATAAGTAAATAAATGAGTAAATATGTAAGTAAATAAATGAGTAAATATGTAAGTAAATAAATAAGTAAATATGTAAGTAAATAAATAAGTAAATATGTAAGTAAATAAATAAGTAAATATGTAAGTAAATAAATAAGTAAATAAATATGTAAATAAATAAGTAAATATGTAAGTAAATAAATAAGTAAATATGTAAGTAAATAAATAAGTAAATATGTAAGTAAATAAATAAGTAAATATGTAAGTAAATAAATAAGTAAATAAGTATGTAAGTAAAGAAGTATGTAAGTAAATAAGTATGTAAGTAAATAAGTGTGTAAGTAAAGAAGTGTGTAAGTAAATAAGTGTGTAAGTAAGTAAATATGTAAGTAAGAAAATATTTAAGTAAGTAAATATGTAAGTAAGTAAGTAAATGAGTAAAGAAAGAATATTCTGAAACTAAAAATCTGTTGTGAATTCCATAGTTGCTTCGTACAGATTTTTTTTCCGATTTTAACTACAAAATTATATTTTCTTGCGCATTTATCACAATTGTTACAAATCACGCCACTCTTGTAAATTCTTCAAGACTGTACATTAGGATGCATAATATTAAACTGTAAAGAATCAAGTTACTAAAGTCGTATGATTTGTAACAATTTTTGTGATAAGTGAGTAATAATGGTGAAATTTTTAGTTAAAAATTGAAAAAAAAAAAAAAAAAAACAAAAAACAAAATCTGTACAAAGCAATTAACAACACATTTTTAGCTTCAGAACACTAACCAATTAAAGAAATGATACTTCTGAATAATGCATTCTCTGTTTGTAATATTTTTTACCCTTAAAACTAAAGAAAAAATGTATTTTATTAACAACTTCAAATTAATGTAACTTTGAAAATATTGAGGTTAGGACAAATGTTTATATGACATTTCTTGCTCAGAATGTCTTCTGGAATAAGCTCCGTTAAGTGACGGTAAATCCTCATGAATCACCCTGTATATTTAAATAATAAATAAATGGGCGTATAGTTCTGTACTCCATCTTCATTGGACGTGATGTCTGTTTTCGTGTGTTTTCTGGTGTGACTGTGAATAGAGCATCAGTGGCATATGTACAGTGTATAGAACAGTTACGCTTGAAATGCGGCCCCTAGCAGGAAGTGAGACTTACTGGACACGCTTCTGGGATGACCGAGTTCGATGATTCTGTTTCAGACAGAACTTAATGATGTACAACGAAATATCGGAAGATTAACAGCAAATAAAAACACGAAAGCAAAAGGTTTCTTTCACACTCTAACTCAAATTGTTATTGAGATATAAAATAAACGTGATGATTTGTGATTAGGCAGTGTGTTGTTGTACATCGTATGCATACTATAAGAATTCCACGTTAAAAAAAAAAAGTAATTGGTTTTATGGGCTTTGCCTAGTAAGTAGCTATGTTATAGGTAGGAGTTTCTATGGCAACTGCTCATTTGATGGAATAGCTCCATATGCCCGATGCTTTTTTCTTAATGTGGAATCCTCTATACCTTATATCAGACCATTCCAACTTCTAATGTAGCTTGCCGCGAAATCAGAAAACAACTCTCCATTCACTGCCTAATCAGTTTTGAGTTAGGTTGAGTTTGCATAATTTTGTGTATTAATAAAGTGGAAGAGAAACAAAACATCGGGAATGTCTTTCCTATAAACAACACACAACCTTTTCCTCCTTTCGGCCTTAGAGACATTTTAGTATAACTTCCATTATTCGGACTATAACAAATTCACAGAATTATAACTTGATAAATATTTAAAATAGGACTATTGTGGAATTTTCACTGGAATATGTCTTTACTCTGTCTATGGCTACTATCACAATTAATTTGTCGGTCTATTTTTGAGACACCCTGTACACAAAAGTTTTTTTTATATAAAAACATGCAGAGGCATCCTGTCAAAATTAAGAAATGAAACGTGTTACATCAGAACACATTACATGAACCTAGCGACCATAGAGTACAATATGCTAATGCAAATTAAGCTTTCAGGAATAATTCCCTGTAAAGTTAATTTGAATAATTTCGAGGGAAAAATTGTTCCGGGGCCGGGTATCGAACACGGGACCTTTTGGTTAAACGTACCAACGCTCTCCTACTGAGCTACCCGGGAACTCTATCCGACACCGATCCAATTTTTCCCTCTATATCCACAGACCTCAAAGTGGTCTGACCTCGAAATTATTCAAATTAACTTTACAGGGAGTTATACCTGAAATCTTGATTTGCATAATACACGTCACTGTACGTAACAGAAAACCACAATTTAAGTCACACTGAGTTAGTATGCACTCAAATGTTGGTTGCTTGACGGTTGTCAGCCCACTTTGAGGTCTGTGGATATAGAGGGAAAAATTGGATCGGTGTCGGGTAGAGTTCCCGGGTAGCTCAGTAGGAGAGCATTAGTACGTTTAACCAAAGGTCCCGGGTTCGATACCCGGCCCCGGAACAATTTTTCCCTCGAAATTATTCAATATGCTGATGCATAATCATCATAATTGTCATCACCATCATCACTACTCTTGTATTAGACTATATGATCTCTTTGGTTCTCAGTCAATCTCTTAGCCCATAGATCTCCTTACTCTATTTTTAGAGTGAAATATCTATTTGTGCACGATACAAAATTTCCTGTTAATCGCTGGGATTTATAAACCTTCACAAATCGTAGAATCAGTTGATTGTCTGCTATGTTAACCTTCCTTAGAATCGACTCGAATGCTCTGGGGGTTCTTCAAGGTCTCGGAGGACGTTCCAACTCATTAAAGTGGGATAAAAGAGGGAATTTGAAAGCATTTTTGTGGTCACCAGTTTTCACGGCCCATCGACTTCCACGCGTATAGCCGTGTTGTTGGTTCTTGTAAAGAGAGAATCCGTCACTCTGTGGGAAAATAAACATGGTCAAAATGCTGCGCTTACACTGTATGTACTACGGATGTATTTTATTATTATTATTGTTATTAATATTAGTTATTTAACGACGCTGTATCAACTACGACGTTATTTAGCCTCGATGGGATTGGTGATAGCGAGATGGTATTTGGCGAGATGAGGCCGAGGATTTGCCATAGTTTTCCTGAAGTTTTCCTTACTGATGGAGAAAACCTCGGAAAAACCCAACCAGGTAATCAGCACAAGCGGGAATCGAACCTGCACCCGAGCGCAACTCCGAATCGGCAGACAAGCGCCTTAGCCGACTGAGCTACGCTGGTGGCATTATTGTTATAATTATTATTGTTGTTATTATTATTGCTGATGTTATTGTTATTACCATTATTATTTGTACTATCTTTATTAGTAGTACTAGTATTATTAATATTATTATTATTTAGTATTATCATTATTATTAGTATTATTGCTCTTATTATTAGAATTATTACTGTTATTACTATTATTAGTGTCAGTATTATTGTTATTATTGCTGATATTATTATTATTAGTAGTAGTATTATTTGTACTATCTTCATTAGTAGTATTAGTATTACTATATTATTATTAATATTATTATTTAGTATTATCATTATTATTAGTATTATTCCTGTTATTAGTATTATTGCCCTTATTATTAGAATTATTACTGTTATTATTACTATTATTAGCGTTAGTATTATTGTTATTATTGCTGATATTATTATTAGTATTATTTTTACTATCTTTATTAGTAGTATTAGTATTGCTATATTATTATTAAATTATTTAGTATTAACATTATTATTAGTATTATTACCCTTATTATTAGTATTATTACTGTTGTTATTATTATTATTATTATTATTATTATTGCTGATATTATTAGTATTATTTGTACTATATTATTAGTATTAGTATTACTGTATTATTAATATTATTATTATTATTATTATTATTATTTAGTATTATTATTATTATTATTATTGCTGATATTATTATTATTAGTATTATTTCTGATATTATTATTAGTATTATTATTGTTATTTGTACTATATTAGTAGTATTAGTATTACTGTATTATTATTATTATTATTATTATTATTATTATTAAGTAATATCATTATTATTACTACTATTACCGTTATTATTAGTATTATTACTGTTATTATTATTATTACTATTATTATTGTTTTTATTATTATTATTATTATTATTATTATTACTACTATTACTATTATTAATAGTAGTAGCTCTACTAGCAGTAGTGGTAGTGGCACAGTCTAGTATATGCAGTCACGAAGCTCAATACATAGTAAATATGCAAACATTAGGTAGTTGCTTACCACTAGGATCGCTAATATAGCCTCATTACAGGCACTGCAAAATAGTACCGTCACAGTTTATTGTTCCTAGCACCCTCAAAACTCAAGCTTCGTGACTGTGTATAGAAGACTGTGGTAGTAGTGTCCGCCGTTATGGCACAGTGGTTGTCACGTGTGCTTCCCAACCAAGTGGTCCGTGGCTTGATTCCCGCAATGGGCAGATATCAATCTCTTTTTAGTATCACAGACTTCAGAGTTAGACTAATGAAATGAACGAAAGCAGCGAACAGATTGCCCGGCGCTGGAAAAAGCTTTTAACCAGGCACTTAGCTCATTTTGCCCCCTTCTTGTAACATAATATCCCTCATCCTCAGTAGCCTCGAACCCAAAGCCACCCACCGACGTATCATTTGTTACTGATTCATTCAAGTCCAGTTCGATCCCCTGCACTTCAGTTCCCGAACGCTGTCCCACTCGTTCGCACGGCCTCGGTTCATTAACACTGAGTGGAGTGGGTTGGCACAACGCCCGCCAGAGTGGGCCGCTGGGTGACGCAACCCACCAGCGAAAGTGATGTGATGAATGTGTCCTAGCAACAGATATTGTGTCCTAGCAATGAAGTAGTTTCTGGCCGTTGTAGCCTACTCCAGAAGAAGATCAGTCTTTGCTTATTGTATTTTAAGACTGCAATCGGTTCTAGATGCCGTATCCTAGCAACGGAATAGCGTACGAATCCTGCATCCTAACAGGGATAGTTTATGGTAGCAGTTAATAAAAAGAATCCTCTGAATTAGCTTGTAACCTAGTCGCAGAACTGAGTAGCTTTTGGATGTTATAGTCTAGCAACGGAGTTCTTACTTACTTACTTCCTTACTTACTTACAAATGGCTTTTAAGGAACCAGGAGGTTCATTGCCGTCCTCACATAAGCCCGCCATCGGTCCCTATCCTGAGCAAGATTAATCCAGTCTCTATCATCATATCCCACCTCCCTCAAATCAATTTTAATATTATCCTCCCATCTACGTCTCGGCCTCCCCAAAGATCTTTTCCCCTCCGGTCTCCCAACTAACACTCTATATGCATTTCTGGATTCGCCCATATGTGCTACATGCCCTGCCCATCTCAAACGTCTGGATTTAATGTTCCTAATTATGTCAGGTGAAGAATACAATGCGTGCAGTTCTGTGTTGTGTAACTTTCTCCATTCTCCTGTAACTCATCCCTCTTAGCCCCAAATATTTTCCTAAGAACCTTATTCTCAAACACCCTTAACCTATGTTCCTCTCTCAGAGTGAGAGTCCAAGTTTCACAACCATACAGAAGAACCGGTAATATAACTGTTTTATAAATTCTAACTTTCAGATTTTTGGACAGCAGACTGGATGATAAGAGCTTCTCAACTGAATAATAACACGCATTTCCCATATTTATTCTGCGTTTAATTTCCTCCCGAGTGTTATTTATATTCGTTACTGTTGCTCCAAGATATTTGAATTTTTCCACCTCTTCAAAGGATAAATCTCCAATTTTTGTGTTTCCATTTCATACAGTATTCTGGTCACGAGACATAATCATATACTTTATCTTTTCGGGATTTAAGGGGAGAGGATGGTGTTTTTTGGTGAAAATGAGTAAATTTCAAAAAACAATTCTTTAAAATACTTTGTGATATGTGTGGAATGCATTGCATTACATTTTGTGGGTATTTGTGCCCTTATCGGATGTTGGGAAGTCATTTTTAAACTTCCTGCGCTATGGATTTTTAAATCACACGCCCGCTTTTATCGGTTTCCAGTAACTTCATTTTTTTTGCTACATTGCCACACAAAAATGGATATAATTTCTGAACTATTAAAGATACATGCATGAAATTTAGAACACACATTCTTTAGACTATTAGGAATCTTTTCTCTGTAACAGAATTTTGTTAATTGATTTCATTTTAAAAATACGTCCGTTTGTTTGCAAGAAAGGAAATCAGAAAATTATTAAATTTTAATTGTTTATTTTACAAACGTAGGGACTAATATCAAAATTCTGTTACAGACAGTTTGTAGAACATGCTTTTGCAAAAAACTGTTTGAATCTACCTTTAAAAACGGTTTAGATATATCGGTTTTAGTACAATCCTGCATTGGGTATTTTTTTTTTCAAATTTGGGCCCCCAAATAATTTTTTTTTTTTCAAAATATTTTTATTTGGTTGAGTTGCCACAGCTATGAGCTCTCTACATACAAAAAATTAATATTTTACACCAAATAGGAAAAAAAGTTAAAAAAAATTACCATCCTCTCCCCTTAAGCTTCTGAATATTGTATCCTAGCAACGGAGTACCTTATGAATATTTTATTCTAGCAACGCAACAGCCTTTGAATGTTATATTCTAACAATGCAATAGACTTGATAAGTGTGATATGTCCTATCAGCGGAACAGTATCTTGGCATTTGGATGTGATATTCTCTGCTTTCCTACAAATGCCTGTAGTCCAGAGACTCGTGGCACTCCAAGGGGCTCCCATACTCAACGTGCCAACAGACAGCGATGAATGCAAATCTAAATGACTGACGTATTGCCAAAATAAAAACTTTTGTTTAAGAGCAATTATGTATATTGTAGTGAGGATGAAGTGTGTGTTGCATAATCGGAACCATCTAGTGGCGTGACTTTGAAACATGGATTGGCTGAAACAAGAGAAGGGGAAGTCTAAGGTTCAGACTATTTTCTTTAACTATTTCCTCAACAACACTTTTTTCTCTTATGCTTTTTTCTGTTATGTTCGTTTTTCATAACTAATTAAACGTCAGTATATAGAGGAGACAAATTGCACTGTCTTCAGGCATTTGTTTTCAGACGTCTTGCACAGTTTCCATGACAACATATACGAGTGGCAGGAAGCACTAAAAACAAATAGAAAAGTATTATAATATGCAAGTGGATATATAAGTTAGTAATTTAATCAACTGTAGTAACTTTCGAGGAATATCACTTTTGTTGACGTCGTACAAAATTTTGTCCAATATTCGTTTGAGAAGATTAACTCCATATGTAGATGAAATTATTGGGGATCATCAGTGTGGTTTTAGGCGTAATAGATCAACTATTGACCAGATATTTTCTATTCGATAGATAATGGAGAAAAAATGGGAGTATAAGGGTACAGTACATCAATTATTCATAGATTTCAAAAAGGCATATGACTCGGTTAAGAGGGAAGTTTTATATGATATTCTTATTGAATTTGGTATTCCCAAGAAACTAGTTCGATTAGTTAAAATGTGTCTCAGTGAAACAGCAGAGTCCGTATAGGCTAGTTTCTATCTGATGCTTTTCCAGTTCACTGTGGGCTAAAGCAGGGAGATGCACTATCACCTTTACTTTTTAACTTCGCTCTAGAGTATGCCATTAGGAAAGTCCAGGATAACAGAGAGGGTTTGGAATTGAACAGGTTATATCAGCTGGTTGTCTATGCGGATGACGTGAATATGTTAGGAGAAAATCCACAAACGATTAGGGAAAACACGGAAATTTTACTTGAAGCAAGTAAAAGAGATAGGTTTGGAAGTAAATCCCGAAAAGACAAAGTATATGATTATGTCTCGTGACGAGAATTTTGTACGAAATGGAAATATAAAAATTGGACATTTATCTTTTGAAGAGGGGGAGAAGTTCAAATATCTTGGAGCAACAGTAACAAAAACAAAAACTGGAAGTTAGAATTTATAAACCAGTTATATTACCGGTTGGTCTTAATGGTTGTGAAACTTGGACTCTCACTTTGAGAGAGGAACAGAGTTAAGGGTGTTTGAGAATAAGGTGCTTAGGAAAATATTTGGGGCTAAGAGGGATGAAGTTACAGGAGAATGGAGAAAGTTACACAACGCAGAACTGCACGCATTGTATTCTTCACCTGACATAATTAGGAACATTAAATCCAGACGTTTGAGATGGGCAGGGCATGTAGCACGTATGGGCGAATCCAGAAATGCATATAGAGTGTTAGTTGGGAGGCCGGAGGGAAAAAGACCTTTGGGGAGGCCGAGACGTAGATGGGGGGATAATATTAAAATGAATCTGAGGGAAGTGGGATATGATGATAGAGAATGGATTAATCTTGCTCAGGCTAGGGACCGATGGCGGGCTTATGTGAGGGCGGCAATGAACCTCAGGGTTCCTTAAAAGCCAGTAAGTAAGTAAGTCTTCTATATTTGTACGTGCTTGTGCGTATGTATATAAAATATTCGTCACAAATTCTATATTCATAAACATTTTTTGTTAATTAGAGAGGGCAGTTCGTCTACTGATTTGGATCTAAATCTCTATTCCTCTCTTTACTCCAGTTTTTAGCGTTCAAATACTTCGAAATACTAAGATTTTTGCTTCTTCCCCTGCGTGTTTCAGGCATAAAACAATTTATTGACGTTTATATCGAAATAACCCTTCCTGTATTGATAAAATCATAAAAACAAAACTTTCTTTAAATTAATTTTATCGTTAATTTAAATGGCAACAATGTCACATGGTCACGTCATTGTGCCGTAATGATTGTGTCAGCTCTTGCCACCTATCGTCAGAAGCGACAAACTTCTATTACAGCTTCAATAAATCGACGTAGGTTGTTAGGAGTTCTAAAAGTCGACGAGAGATGGCAGAGGAATCTGTACTCTGCAGAACCGGCTGCATTCAGTTCAGCATATGTCCGATAGATGGAGCAGCATGCTCTTTCCTCGTCTCTTAGTATTTCCCCTCCAACACATCACGCTAACATTTCAAACAGTTCTAGAATTTCCCATCAGATTCCGCGACGGGCCATGACGATTCTTGTTTATAACTAGTAAGAGTGTACCGGGTGTTCAGAAATGCACTGTGCATTTGACTGTGAACTTAAATGTTGAAAGTAATCTTTTCTTAGTTATTTTTTTATTTTATTGGGTTATTTTACGACGCTGTATCAACATCTAGGTTATTTAGCGTCTGAATGATATGAAGGTGAAAATGCCGGTGAAATGAGTCCGGGGTCCAACACCGAAAGTTACCCAGCATTTCCTCATCTTGGGTTGAGGGAAAACCCCGGAAAAACCTCAACCAGGTAACTTGCCCCGACCGGGATTCGAACCCGGGTCACCTGGTTTGGCGGCCAGACGCGCTGACCATTACTCCACAGGTGTGGATTCTTAGTTATTTAACAACGATGTATCAATTACTAGGTTATTTAGCGTCAATGGAATTCGTGATAGCAAGATGAGACCGAGGATTCGCCCAAGATTATCTAATATACGCCTTACAGTTGGGGAAAACCTCGGAAAAAACCTGTCAATGACTTTAGCCCAAGTGGGAATAGAACCCACGCTCACGTGCAGCTACGATTCAACAGGCAAACGTGCCTGCCCACTGATCTACGCTTGTGCTAAAACTGATATTCACAAACATTAATACAGGCCTGATTTCATTTTCAAATACTTTCTCCAGTTCTTGATGTGAAATTTTCTCTATATAGGCGTTTATCGCAGGTTTTTTTAGTGGTTATTATAAGACGTTTTATCAACTGCTGTGGCTACCTAGCGTCTGAGTGATATGAAGCTGATAATGCCAGCGAAATGGGTCCAGGGTTCAGTGCTGAAAGTTACCCAGCATTTGTTCTTAATAGGTTGAGGGAAAATCCCGGAAAAAAATCTTAACCAGGTAACTTCCGCAACCATAACTTGAACCCAGGTCCTCTTTTTTCACGATCAGACATGTTAATCGTTACTCCACAGCGGTGGAATTATCATAGCTTGCAGTTCATGAAGTGAGAATGGTTCATCTCGATACACTTAAAATGTTTATGCTGCTCATATGGTGGTGTCAAGTCTGGGGAATGTGGGGGCCATAGATTGTTAGAGATATTGCTTCACCAAAAATCTGAAAAACTGAGAAGTTCTATCAGTTATGTGTGTGGTCGGTGTCTTATTGGAACAATGCCGCCTTGCTTTCATCTTGAACTTGGTCAATTCAGTTGCACAGAATGCCACCGATTATTTCGATGATGTCTGGGTAAAGGGAAATAAGTTATAAAATGAGTTTTGAGATAAATCTAAATAAGCTTTGGACCCTTATTGCAAATAATTTTCTACACAAATGAAATATAAAAAGCTAGTATTATTTCATTTTTGAACACCCACTTGTAGAATTTAACTTGTGTATTGTCCTGGGGGACAAAACTCCATTTGCAGAATAAATGAATTAACCTCCACTCGAAGACCGTCCATTTTCAATTGTTTCATGAAATAAAATAAAAGAATCAACAATACGACGTCTGCAAAGCCAACCAAAATTGCAAGTTTTTTTAGTAAATAGTAGTGTGCTGAATTTTCTACACAATTTTAAAAATTCTGTGATTGGCTTATTACACAAAGAAAACCTATATTTCGTATTGTTCTAGTATGTTTAGTTTTTGGCTTTTCTGTTCAATATGAAAACGAATGCTGGCCACACTTAATGTCGTCTATCATCTGATATCTTCTTCTGCCCCGAACTCTTCTCCCGTTCACCATTCCTTCCAGTAGATCCTTCAGTAGTCAGGTAGTGAACAACCAATTCCTTTTCCTCTCTCTGATCAGTTTCAGCATCATTCTTTCTTCACCTACTCTTTCCTACACAGCTTCATTTCTTATTCTGTCTGTCCACTTCACACGTTCCATTCTTCTCCATATCCACATTTCAAATGCTTCTAGTCGCTTCTCTTCACTTCGTCGTAATGTCCATGTTTCTGCCCCATATAATGCCACACTCCACACGAAGCACTTCACTAGTCTCTTCCTTAGTTCTTTTTCCAGACGTCCGCAGAAGATGCTCCTTTTTCTATTAAAAGCTTCCTTTGCCATTGCTATCCTCCTTTTGACTTCCTGGCAGCAGCTCATGTTACTGCTTAAAGTACACCCCAAGTATTTGAAGCTGTCCACTTGCTCTACTGCCTCATTTAGAATTCGCACGTTTACTTTCTGTATTTTTCTTCCCATAACCATGGTCTTCATCTTTTTTGCAGTTATCTTCATTCCATACTGCTCACAGCTGTCATTTAGCTCCAGTAGCATATCCCTTAGCATCGTCTCCTCTTCTGCTAACAACTCCTATTGATTGTAGGTCCCCATCAAGACGCTGAACTTGTTTTACTGGCCCAAATTTCGTGAGAAAATTTCTTCTCTAAAAGGACTCGAACGTCCACACCTGTGGAATAACAGTTAGCGTGTCTGGCCGCGAAACCAGGTGGCCCGGGTTCGAATCCCTGTCGGGACAATTTACCTGGATGAGGTTTTCGAGGAGTATTTCCTCAACCCAATACGAGCCAATGCTGGGTAACTTTCGATGATGGATCCCGGACTCATTTCACCGGCATTAACATCTTCATCTCATTCAGACGCTAAATAACCTGAGATATTGATACAACGTCGTAAAATAACCTACTAAAAAAAAAAAGGACTCGAACCAGCACTCATTCCGTGTCGCTGGTCCAATTCATATCGCCTTAGACCACACAGATACGTCGAGGGACTATGAATGAAAACATCTATACTAATAATAAATCTGTAGCCAAAATTTTTCTGGTAATTTTCGATTTTCCAAAAATAATTGGTCCTAACATATATAATTAACCACCCTGAAACCGAAAATCGCTTTTTTTTTTTATATTTGCTTGCATGTCTGTCTGTCTGTTTGTCTGGATCTTTGTTACCTTTTCACGCGATAATGGCTGAACGGATTTCGATGAAAATTGGAATATAAATTAAGTTCGTTGTAACTTAGATTTTAGGCTATATGGCATTCGAAATACATTATTTAAAAGGGGAGTTATAAGGGAACCTGAATTAAATAAATCGAAATATCTCGCTTATTATTGATTTTTGTGAAAAATGTTACATAACAAAAGTTTGTTTGAAAATAATTTCCGATAAGTTTTATTCCTTGAAACATTTTGATAGGACTGATATTTAATGAGATAAATGAGGTTTAAAATTAAAATAACTGGCATCTAAGGCGGTGTAATGAAATAAAAAACAAATGACTTCGTCTATAAGGGACCTTGGACACAACAATCGAAAGCTATGAAACATAGCCTACAGAGAATGTTTCTGTGTTTGTATGAAGTAATATCGGAAGCTAAATTAACCGATTTGTATAATTAATTATTATTATTTCACCATTGGAAAGTGTAGTTTCTCTAGATGGACATAATGCTATAATGTTATTACAGTAACTTCTGAGTGAATTGAGGACAGGTAAGATTAAAATAGCTTCTTACGCACAGAAAACTTTATAGGCTATTCTGAATATTCGTTTCCTGTATTTCTTAAAATAATGTTTATGTATAAATTAAATCTAAATGATGTCAATCTTCATTAAACTATGGTTGCATGTAATAAAAATTAAGAAACCTGTTAAAGGAATTGTCATTGCACCAAATGAGTGTCTCTGGACCAAAATGATCGTATTTTAATTATTTGAATACAATTTAAATTAAGTAACATATTAAACGATTTATCCTTCTATCAAACACGAATGTTCCATGGATCAAATGTCCTATTTTAATTATGTAATTACTTTATATTTATTTCTAACGGGTGCAGCGGAGCGCACGGGTATGGCTAGTAGCTAATAAGATAAAATAAATAAATAAATTTAATTTGATGTAATCACGTAAATGAATGATAATCTTGTTACATGAATGCGTATAAAATGATCGAGAGAATGAATAAAATATATTCATGTAATTATCTGATCAAATTTATATACGTATTCCAATTTTTTATCCCACTTTTAGCATTGAAAAAACAGTTGAAAGCGTCAGATTGCGGTGTTGAATTTAAGCCACACTGTTGGTAAACCCTTCCCTTGAGCCAAGAACTTTGCCAGCTCTGACATTCCTTAAGCTCCACTCCTACAGATGGCAATTATTTTCTCTGGAAATAATTGAACGGAAATGGAAGTTACAATTCGCGTCATCCTACAGACCATTACGTCAGCTGATGTGGCATTTTCCAGCCTCAAACCGCTGCACTTGCTGGCAACCTGATACCCGTGAGTCTCATACCCCTGGAGTATCGATTACTGAAATTTCCGACGGACTATATAGCTTTCATTTTATTCTAAACCACTGTTATGCCTCTGCTTCAGGTATACTATTAGCATTCTTTTGTTCCGTCTCCAAGGTTACTGCCCTCCTTAGCTTCATGACTGAGCAAGGTGCATCAATTTGGCAAACTCAGCGTCTATTATAAATGCATCTATGTGGTATTCTCTCGCGGTAATTTCATGCCCGAACATGTTAGAAGTCATTTGTTTCTCAAATAAAAATAGTACATTATGCAACGAGCCTATAATGATAGTAATTAAGAAGCGAGTACGGATGTTTATGAAACGAGCGCAAGCGAGTTTCATAATTTTCATACAAGCTTCTTAATTACCATTAGAGGCGAGTTTCATACGACTTTTTATGCTCGACCATATTTCTAACTTGAAATTATTCATTTTATTTGTATCTAACTGACCTTGAGCAATACCTCGTAAATTGTGAGATGTGCGCAGACGCGAAAATATTGATTTTTTCCGAGGAACAGATGTCCACATTAACCTTGATAGCCTATAAGAACCTACAGAGTAAACTAAATATTAACTTTGATATAACATTGAAATTAAATTAGACATTGAAAAACGAGATGACAAATTGAATTTATTTGAATATTATTTACAATTAACGCTAATTATTATAGTAACAGAACATAACCTTCTGCGACAGTATTGGATTTCCAGCCTCCGTGACTTTTCGCTAATTGTCTTTCGATTGCATATCTGAGAATAATCGATACTTGCGGTTTTATAACGGTACAAAGCTGACTTGTCATTGGCTGAACACCTGTACTTTAATGAGTAGGTGTACTTTAATGACATGCATTAAAGGACTGCTACCAGGTGTATAATTACTACATTTCGGCATGGTCGAGCATAAAAGTAATTCTATCATAAAGAGCCCAGAATTTATATATATATATATATATATATATATATATATATAGAGTGTTTCCGGGGTAGGGTTACAAACTTTCAGGGATGATGGCGAAGGGCACATGTATCAATTTGAGATCAGGAACCCTGGTCCGGAAATGGCTGAGTCGAAAGTTATAAGCAAAAATAGTTGTGTGGAAATGGAACTGTAATTTGGCACCACGTGCCCTCCTTGCCTTAACTTTTGGAACAGTCGTGGAAAGATGGTATGGGCTAGATGTCTCCTACGTGGGTACTTGCCCGATACAATCTGTGTGCTTGTCTACTGTTCCCATTGGCTCATCCGTATTCGAAAATCAGGTCTGCTTATTCCGCTCTCGTGTACTCCTCCATTTCACTAGGACTGATCGACTGGACACTGCAACTTGTACACATACACTGCTGTCTACAGACGTGCATATCAGGACCGACCATGTCCGTTACACATTACGCTATCTGCATTGCTTTAGTGTAGTTTCCTGTCCCCACCCCTCAGACAGCGCACTGAATGGAATACTGTAAGTAGACAACGTAAACAACGTCAGATGAATACAGTGTGTGTAAGATGTACAGATAAATACACATAAATAAGGTGTACAGAGGAATAAAATTATTTCATTTCCACACAAGTATTTTTGCTTGTAACTTTCGACTCAGTCATTTCCGGACCAGGGTTCCTTATCTCAAATTGATGCATGTGCCCTTCGCCAGCATCCCTGAAAGTTTGTAACACCACCTCGGAAACACCCTGTATATTATCAGGTGGGCATTTTATATTCAATTTAATATTATTTTTAACAAAACGAAATCATTTTAATCTTTATAATATTTTATGTTTCCAGTGTCTCCGATTCTTGGAATTCAATTAATTGGAAATGGGGTTCAAACCCAAGTGTACCGTGTGAAATGTTAAACGTAGCGGCTTTTGAACAGGTTTTTTTTTTTTTTTTCAATTTCCGCTAGCATTCAACTATAGAACCATTTGCCATAGTCATAATTTTATTTTAGTAGGTTATTTTACGACGCTTTATTAACATCTTAGGTTATTTAGCGTCTGAATGAGATGAAGATGATAATGCCGGTGAAATGAGTCCGGGGTCCAGCACCGAAAGTTACCCAGCATTTGCTCATATTGGGTTGAGGGAAAACTCAGGAAAAAACCTCAACCAGGTAACTTGCCCCAACCGGGAATCGAACCCGGGCCACCTAGTTTCCCGGCTAGATGTGCTAACTGTTACTTCACAGGTGTGAACCCATAGTCATAATATTTTCCAACATTTTATATATAATATTGTATATTATAGTGTATGCTTATCCATCTTTCATATACAGGATGTAACGAAATGAGCTTTACAAAGTCTGAGGAATTTTACAGTAGGTATAAAAATACGTAAGTCTACGTTGATTATATTGTACTATAGCTGTAATCTAGAAATTTATCTTCTGTCCGAAAGAAATATATGTCATGCTGATACAAATAATGAATGTTGTACAATGCCAAATTCAAAATATCGAATTTCCTTACGACCCAGACGGGGATAGAACTCGGGACTCCACGATGGAAGGCATAGAAGCTAACTACTCTGCCACGGGCGACCTAGAAAGAGGATAGACTAGCATGTAAAGACGGAGGATACCGAGTCTGTATTCGCCTGGGCTGTGTGAGTTTTCTGTTTCATTGGTACGAACCTCGTAACTTTCAGATGACACTGATGTAAGAAGGCAGTTTTCTTTACTATCACATGGCTTATATGGTCCCCTTGTCCAGTAGCTGATTTGGAGAACTGTGGGAAATGGTTAAATTGTATTCAAAATCGAGGCAAGTTATGTGAAGTTAAAATGATTTTATTTTTACTTATCAAAACGAACAAAAATGCGTATAATTCAAACTGGATATAAAAGATATCCTTCTTGGAAACTGGAAATACGTACAACTCAGCTTCTTCTGTAATAATAATAATAATAATAATAATAATAATAATAATAATAATAATAATATGCGGATGACGTGAATATGTTAGGAGAAAATCCACAAACGATTAGGGAAAAGACGGAAATTCTACTTGAAGCAAGTAAAGCGATCGGTTTGGAAGTAAATCCCGAAAAGACTAAGTATATGACTATGTCTCGTGACGACAATATTGTACGAGATGGAAATATAAAAATTGGAGATTTTTCCTTCGAAGAAGTGGAAAAATTCAAATATCTTGCAGCAACAGTAACAAATATAAATGACACTCGGGAGGAAATTAAACGCAGAATAAATATGGGAAATGCCTGTTATTATTCGGTTGAGAAGCTTTTGTCATCCAGTCTGCTGTCAAAATATCTGAAAGTTGGAATTTATAGAACAGTTATATTACCGGTTGTTCTGTATGGTTGTGAAACTTGGACTCTCACTTTGACAGAGGAACAGAGATTAAGGGTGTGTGAGAATAAGGTTCTTAGGAAAATATTTGGGACTAAGAGGGATGAAGTTACAGGAGAATGGAGAAAGTTACACAACACAGAACTGCACGCATTGTATTCTTCACCTGACATAATTAGGAACATTAAATCCAGACGTTTGAGATGGGCAGGGCATGTAGCACGTATGGGCGAATCCAGAAATGCATGTAGAATGTTAGTTGGGAGGCCGGCGGGAAAAAGACCTTTGGGGAGGCCTGATACGTAGATGGGAAGATAATATTAAAATGGATTTGAGGGAGGTGGGATATGATGATAGAGACTGGATTAATCTTGCTCAGGATAGGGACCGATGGCGGGCTTGTGTGAGGGCGGCAATGAACCTTCGGGTTCCTTAAAAGCCAGTAAGTAAATAAGTATAATAATAATAATAATAATAATGATAATGATAATGATAATGATAATGATGATAATGATGATAATGATAATAATGATGATAATGATAATAATAATGATAATAATACTGATAATGATAATAATGATAATAATAATGATAATCATAATAATGATAATGATAATGATAATAATACTGATAATGATAATAATGATAATGATTATGACAGTAATGATAATGATGATAATGATTATGACAGTAATGATAATGATGATAATGATTATGATAATAATGATAATGATAATGATAATAATGATAATGATGATAATAATGATAATGATAATGATAATGATAATAATGATAATGATAATAATGATAATGATAATAATGATAATGATGATAATAATGATAATGATAATGATAATGATAATAATGATAATGATAATAATAATAATGATAATAATAATAGTGTTAATGATAATAATAATGATAATGATGATAATAATAATAAGTATAATAATAATGATAATAATGATAGTGATAATAATAATGATAATGATAATAATAATAATGATAATAATAATGATAATGATAATAATGGTAATGATAATTATAATAATAATGATAATAATGATAATGATAATAATGATAATAAGTATAATAATGATAATGATAATAATAATAATAATAATAATAATAATAATAATAATAATAATAATAATAATAATTAGTGATTTAGAGGAAGTAAGATACATTTTTGTGTACGAATAATTTTATTTTCACATCGTACACCTCAGATGTTAAATATCATCGCCAGTTGATAAATATCGTTAAGTGACCTCTGTGAACTCAGGAAGCAGGCCAATGTGTCGCCCGAGTTCTCATCCCCGGGCTTGTGTTTCGGTTCCCCCTCTCAGGAAATCCTATATAAAAGTGTTAAGTTAGTTTCCTGCACGTGTGAACTCCGATGAACAATACGCGGCGTATCCATGGGAACCGCGCAACGCGACTGTCGCGTGTCACGAAACGACCCATACCCGTTGCTTTGGAAAACAATCAGCGTTCAACTGTCATATTTATTCCGTCAATCCAGACAGCTTATATGCATTCAATTTCTGGACATTTATTAGTGACATTATTAGATAATACAGGATCATCTTTAAATTATATTTTCTAAATAGCTATACAGGGTGATCCGTTTAGGTATGGATAAAATAAAAACACCGTGAAACATTTACTACGTCAAGTTTTATGTTTGTTTTTGTTTTTACTTTTTACTTATTAATATAGGCTTAATATGCAACTCAATTTACAAAAATACTAACTTCATCACTAACATTTCCTACAATATTCGAGCCACGCCCCTTTGTTTTGACATGGTGGACTAATGTTCAATTGTCTTCAACCAGAAGGTGTTGTAGCCACTCTATAGTAATATAACTCGTTGGATAAACCCGAAGTACTCTAGATAATCGATATAATCGAATACTGTTGATAGTTTATATTATCGTCATGTAGTACATACTTCATAATGGTGGTGGTGGTGGTATTAGATTTATGCATAAAAAACGAAGTTTTTAACTTTTACTTTAAGGGATTAGGTACAGCTTAAAGGAGTAACATTTTGGAAATATTCAACATTTTTTTCCTCCATTACTGTATCTTGTACAATAATGAAAATTAGTATGTGTAAACACTGTTCTTCTGTTATATGGTAAACATGTTTTTACGATTAAAAAAAATTATTTATATATTTTTTTCAAAATTCAAATTTCACTATGCAGTTATGAAGCGTTTCCCTCATAACTCCAAAACTATCCAACATTCTGTGATGAAATTTCTTATGTGTAGCCTATTTATGCATGTTATATCTATAATATGATGCAAAATCACTTCTCTACCTTTGATAGATTGTCTGATAAAAATAAATTCATTTTAAAAATGGTCAAATATCTGACTCAAAATAAAAAAAAAAACATTGTTTATTAAGGAATGTAGTTGAAAGAGCATGATATTGTGAACATGAGTTTCAGCAATAAAATAAAAGAGAGAGAACATGAAAAAGTTCATGAGTTATGAGGGAAACGCTTTATCACTGTACAGAGAACTTTGTATCTTGAAAAAATATATATATATATATATATATATATATATATATATATATATATTTTTTTTTTAATCGTAAAAATATTTTTTTTTCACATAGCAGGACAGTGTTTTACACATACCAATTTACATTATTGCACAAGATACAGTAATGGAGGAAAAAAATGTTGAATATTCCCAAAAATTTTACTGATGTAAGCTGTACCTAACCCCTTAAGTATCTTCTACAGTCAAAGGAAAATTTAATACTGCAACTTTATGCATATCACTCCATGTGTAGTGTAGAAAGTTGGACGAAAAAAAAAAAAAAGATACCGTCTGTAAAGTTTTTTAACATCCTGTATATATTTCATGGTACCCATACAGCGGACGTTCCACGGAGGAAGGAACCACAGGAAACAAAGTTATAAAGAGGACGACTTTTTACTAACACCTCGTCATTCCGTACAGTTTTCATTGCGCCGTAGCTCCATTATCTTATCTCTGAGTAACATGTGAAATACCAAAAGCTATTGGTGGGTAAGCTGTTATGTGTGGTTTTAATCTTGATTCTTAGTTAATAATAAATACAGCGTGTATAATAAACTTCTAAACGCCCTGTAGATACTGTTGTCTTTTAATATAGGATTAGCCCACACTGATACCAATGACCTCGTTGGACTAAAAAGTTTATTCACACCTGAGTCATTCTGTCCATGCTTGTCTCGGTGGAGACATGCTCAGTCGACGGTGAAGGTCGCCATGGCAACCTGGATTGTCAGACCTAAGCGCTATATGCACTGCGATGGTATAATGTCACATGGTCCACTTTTGTCGTCAGGTGTTGTAATGTTTCTCGCGTCAATGTTACGCTGTTTGATAACAATTTGACGTCCTTTAACACCTCTGCATTCACTTTTCCTTTTCGACTCCAGGCTTTAATTTCCATAACATACCGTGTTTTCATTTTAAAACTTCGCACCTTCAATACATTTTAGATCTGCAGAAGACACGATTTTAAGAAAGAAAAAAAAAACATGTCGATTTAATTTTCTAGCGGAAGTTCAAAAGAACTGCTGATTGAAATTTCTGTTCCACTCTTCACCCCCCACCCATCCACACTTTTGAATTTGAAACTGCTTTCCTATCTACAGACACGACATTTTAAAGAGGGTGATAAACTTTTCCCGCCTAACAAAATAATAATAATAATAATAATAATAATAAAACTAATAATACTTACTTACAAATGGCTTTTAAGGAACCCGGAGGTTCATTGCCGCCCTCACATAAGCCCGCCAGCGGTCCCTATCCTGAGCAAGATTAATCCAGTCTCTACCATCATATCCCACCTCCCTCAAATCCACATTAATATTATCCTCCCATCTACGTCTCGGCCTTCCCAAAGGTCTTTTTCCCTCCGGCCTCCCAACTAACACTCTATATGCATTTCTGGATTCTCCCATACGTGCTACATGCCCTGCCCATCTCAAACGTCTGGATTTAATGTTCCTAATTATGTCAGGTGAAGAATACAATGCATGCAGTTCTGTGTTGTGTAACTTTCTCCATTCTCCTGTAACTTCATCCCTCTTAGCTCCAAATATTTTCCTAAGTACCTTATTCTCAAACACCCTTAACCTATGTTCCTCTCTCAAAGTGAGAGTCCAAGTTTCACAACCATAAAGAACAACCGGTACTAGAACTGTTTTATAAATTCTAACTTTCAGATTTTTTGACAGCAGACTAGATGACAAAAGTTTCTCAACCGAATAATAACAGGCATTTCCCATATTTATTCTGCGTTTAATTTCCTCCCGAGTGTCATTTATATTTGTTACTGTTGCTCCAAGATATTTGAATTTCTCCACCTCTTCGAAGGATAAATCTCCAATTTTTATATTTCCATTTCGTACAACATTCTCGTCACGAGACATAATCATATACTTTGACTTTTCGGGATTTACTTCCAAACCTATCTCTTTACTTGCTTCCAGTAAAATTCCCGTGTTTTCCCTAATCGTTTGTGTATTTTCTCCTAACATATTCACGTCATCCGCATAGACAAGAAGCTGATGTAACCCGTTCAATTCCAAACCCTCTCTGTTATCCTGCAATACATATCTTTCTTCTAGCAATATTATTATTATTTAGCGTCGATGTATTTGGTGGTAGCGAGATGGTATTTGGCGAGATGAATCGCCATAGATTACATGACATTTGCCATACTGTTGGGAAAAACCTCGGAAAAACCCAACCAGGTAATCAGCCCAAGCGGGAATCTAACCCACGCCCAAGCGCAACCCTGGGTCAGCAGCAAAACTCGCTACCGTCTGAGCTACGCCGGTGGCCTTATTATCTTAATAAAAACGAGATTTACTTTATACTCTCTGCTTCTTTCTTCTTCCCTCTGGGAGTTAGATACTGCTTAAATTTAACAGCTGAAGACACATAACACCTCAGCAATCATGCAGCGTGACAGACTAATTGCCACTGGAAAATCTCTGCAAGAGTTCAGCCACCGATTCACACGTTGCTGTGCTAAGAGTGGTAACCTAGCAACAGAGAAACGTGTGCTAATCAAATGTGTGTTTAGGAGCGCCATCTGCCACGAATTGAAACGTCACTGTTCGCAATTGTTGCAGCATATGGCAGCCATGAAACATGCGGTGAGATCAAACGCCTCGGAGCAAGGGAGGTATGACTTAACGACGGCAGATTTTGCATGAAATGACCGGCTTGGAACTTTGTGGTCACTGGCTCAGGCTGTAGAATAGAGCGTTGACTTGTTTGGCTTCTAGATTTGTAAAAGGGGTCCCAGATTTTATAAGCAAAAAGCGGACAGGTGCTTTACAAGTTGCATATCTACGTGGAGAAATGTGTGTAGGAACCGCGTAAAAGACAGTAGGGGAGAAGTGGGTACAGTGAGACTGGGGAACAGTGAGACATTTTTTATTAGATGGTAAATTTTGATGTTGGTAACAGTGGAGTTGTATGTTGCATGAGTAAAGTAACAGTATTTTCATACTCGATTTTGTTCTAGTTATAAAGGTAAGTGATGAAAAAATAATTCGTAATTTTTCACTCTAGAAGTAAAATTTTGGCTTGTGATTAATGAAGGTTATATTGGATACTTACTTACTGGCTTTTAAGGAACCCGGAGGTTCATTGCCGCCCTCACATAAGCCCGCCATTGGTCCCTATCCTGAGCAAGATTAATCCATTCTCTATCATCATATCCCACCTCCCTCAAATCCATTTTAATATTATCTTCCCATCTACGTCTCGGCCTCCCTAGAGGTCTTTTTCCCTCCGGCCTCCCAACCAACACTCTATATGCATTTCTGGATTCTGCTACATGCCCTGCCCATCTCAAACGTCCGGATTTAATGTTCCTAATTATGTCAGGTGAAGAATACAATGCGTGCAGTTCTGTGTTGTGTAACTTTCTCCATTCTCCTGTAACTTCATCCCTCTTAGCCCCAAATATTTTCCTGAGAAACTTATTCTCAAACACCCTTAACCTATGTTCCTCTCTCAAAGTAAGAGTCCAAGTTTCACAACCATAAAGAACAACCGGTAATATAACTGTTTTATAAATTCTAACTTTCAGATTTTTTGACAGCAGACTTGATGACAAAAGCTTCTAAACCGAATAATAACAGGCATTTCTTCCCATATTTATTCTGTGTTTAATTTCCCCCCGAGTATCATTTATATTTATTACTGTTGCTCCAAGATATTTGAACTTCTCCACCTCTTCGAAAGATAAATTTCCAATTTTTATATTTCCATTTCGCACAATATTTCCGTCACGAGACATAATCATATACTTTTATCTTTTCAGGGTTTACTTCCAAACCTATTTCTTTACTTGCTTCCAGTAAAATCCTCGTGTTTTCCCTAATCAGTTGTGGATTTTTCTCCTAATATATTCACGTCATCCGCATAGACAAGCAGCTGATGTAACCCGTTTAATTCCAAACCCTCTCTGTTATCCTGGACTTTCCTAATGACACATTCTAGAGCAAAGTTAAAAAGTAAAGGTGATAGTGCATCTCCTTGCTTTAGCCCGCAGTGAATTGGAAATGCATCTGACAGAAACTGACCTATACGAACTCTGCTGTACTTTTCACTGAGACACATTTTGATTAATTGAACTAGTTTCTTGGGAATACCAAATTCAATAATAATATCATATATAACTTCTCTCTTAACCAAGTCATATGCCTTTTTGAAATCTTTGAATGACTAATACAAATTAAATAGAAATATGAATGTTTTGTTACCTAATGCTATGGTATTTGAGATTATGTTTGGTAAAGTTTCGTCTTTCTTGTTTTAATTTTGAAGTGATGGCGCCATTTTTAAACGAACTATGCGTAAAGGGAACAGTGAGACATGCCATTGAAGGGTACACTGAGACGTCTCACTGTTCCCCATGTACCAATGATTTGCAAAAACAAACTGTAATTATATTACATTTACCTGTAACTAACATTAAAAATGAACATACTAGTAACCAATTTAGGAACTGTAGCTTAAAATAATGGATACATGACATTTTAATGGTTTCATAAATAAAAAATTATTCACAAAATTTAAGAAAATATTAAAAAATAATGAAGAATTACATTAAATTCTTATAATTATAAGCTTTGTTGTCACCAAAATTTCATTTCATTTTTTCGCAAAAGTTTGAAATGTCATGGAAAATTCACTTTTCCAAATGTTCCAGATGTTTCAATGGTTTCGAAGTCAGACATCAAAATGATTCTAAATAAGCCTACAGAACATGTCAAGATAAAGAGACAGCAAGTTTTTGTTTTCTTTTGAGATAAATGCAAATCATTTCAATGTCCGTTAATAGACACTGTGGTGTCTCACTGTGCCCTCCTGAATGGGAACAGTGAGACATTTGCATTTTTTTGACAAACACGTATTGTATATTATGTCCTTTATCTATTAACATTTTTGTTTATGTATAATTATACCGTACTCCATGTTTTAATGTCTATTTCTATTGCACTTGATTTTAAAAATACTTTAATTATCTCTCTTAATATTTTGTGTCTCACTGTACCCACTACTCCCCTACTTGTATTCCCCTCCTATTTCTTGTATTCCCTTTGTTCGCTTGTCTTCCCCTTGTTCTCCTTGTCTTCGCCTTTTCTAGAGAAAATCAAAATTCGAGTGGGATTTAATTTACTATTACACGATTAGAAGAAAGTATATAAAGATTGGAAGAGATAAAGTGCTCTAATACAATAAAATAGATATTAATTCACTTACTAGCTTCACCAAAACGTTTGGACGTAAGATTACTGTTGACTATTTCGTTTATATGACGTCATTCCATTTTCGACCAATGAAATGTAATGAAATTTAGAATTCCAACCAACCACAGTCACACTTTGCGATAATTTTTGCAGCTAGATTTATCGCTATCAATTTATCGCATGGTCGTTAAACTTTTCTTTCAACTTTAAAGCGATGAATGCAAGATTGATATTTAATATTAATTAATATATTTACGCAGTGAAGACGACGTTCAAAACGGCGCACCATGTAGAAGCAAAATCTTCATACATCTTAATTGAACGTCCCTTTTAAACTTGATTCTTTCAAGATTCTTCCCAGATTGCACGCATACGGGATTGGAATATTGAACTGTGTAGATGCAGCTTTAGTTCCGTTACACACTACAGCGAGAATGCGTTTGTCGAGCTATAAAAAATGCTTTCGTGTAGCACTGATTGTAATGGTCGAAATAAGACACAGCTGACATTGGTCCTGCTCCCACAGGTAACTTAACCTATAAGTAGCCTATAAAATTTGTATTTTGTGAATGAAATGAAACAATTAATAGAAAGTCAGATGTTCAAATTTATGTAACATCAACGCATATCAAACCCAAAGACCTTGCATAGTAATAATAAGGTCTTTGATCAAGCTGCCTTCCGTATGGAGTAATAAAATTCGTGTTTTAATTAGGCCTATCTATACAGAGATGGCTTCACTGTGTAGCAACATGTCTCGCTGTGAATACATAAGCATTGGTATATAGCTGTCCCCACTGTTACTGTTAAATTAAATTATGATTTCAGCAGATAATGAAAATGTATTTATGCTCGACCATGCCGACATGTAGTAATTATACACCTGGTAGTAGCCCTTTAATGCACCTCATTAAAGTACACCTATTCATTAAAGTTCAGGTGTTCAGCCAATGACAAATCACCTTTGTACCATTATAAAATCGCAAGTATCGATTATTCTCGGATATGCAATCGAAAGACAATTGGCGAAAAGTCACTGAGGCTGGAAATCCAATACTGTCGCAGAAGGTTATGTTCTGTTAATATAATAATTAGCGTTAATTGTAAATTATATTCAAATAAATTCAATTTGTCATCTCGTTTTTCAATTCTAAATCAATTTCCAAGTTACATCAAGACTTCTCTACGTTATATCAAGGTCAATGACATTTGGCCTCGGAAAAAATCAATACTTTCGCGTCTGCGCACATCTCACAATTCAGGTCAGTTCGCTACTCACATAACCATAACATGACTTACTTTTGAATAATTTCAAGTTAGAAATATGGTCGAGCATAAAAAGTCGTATGAAACTTGCCTATAATGGTAATTAAGACGCTCGTATGAAAATTATGAAACTCGCTTGCGCTCGTTTCATAAACAAACATACTTGCGTCTTAATTACTACCATTATAGGCTCGTTGCATAATGTACTATTATGTTATAAGAGAAAAGTGCAGTACATGTAATTAACATTGTTAAAGCTGTATTTCGCTTTTCGCAATTGGCATTACTGAATAATAACATCGAATTTCTTTATTGCAATAATCGATATTCATCTACGAGTATTTCAACTTCACAATGTCTGAATAGGTTAAGTATTCGTTAATATAGAATTATTAACATTTTGTGAGCGAATTTTAGGGATATATTATTTACATTTTTATTTTATTCACGAAATAGTCCTAATAAATGTCACTCGAGGTCTGAGATTTCCCAGATAAATCTCAGACCTCTCCTGACATTACTGCAAATAATATCAGTTCAGCGGCATCTATATTAAGAATTTTGTTTCTTTAGCGAAACGAGTGTTTTATGGTAACCATAGCAACTATAACTGACTGTACGATTTCGGATCTGATTGCTGTCTGTCTATTGCTAGCGGTGTGTTGTCCGTATGTTGAAGTTGGCATCTCTGCCAGTTGAAGGCCAGCGCTCGTCCAGCATAATGATGAAGTGACCCTTCCATTAATGCCCAGGTTCTCCAACTGTTCGGATCTGACCTGGATCGTAAATTACCTCTTGTGTACCTTTTCCTGGCGAATTCGTATTTGTCTGTCGCAGGATTGTACGCCTATCGGGTATCTCTGTTCACTACAGTTTTCTGTTTGAAATAAGTTTCAGTTTTCCTTTATCTTTTTTTTTACCCAGTTATTTGATATCATTTTTCTCTAAATACGCTGCCCTCCAAATACATACATTTAAAAAAATAAATACATAAATGAGAAAATTAATAAATAAATGAGTAAATAAGTAAGTAAATAAATAAGTAAATAAATGAGTAAATTAATAAGTTAATAAATGAGTTTCTAAATACATAAGTAAATAAATAAGTAAATAAATGAGTAACTAAATAAATAAGTAAATAAATGAGTAACTAAATAAATGAGTAAATAAATAAGTAAATAAATGAGTAACTAAATAAATAAGTAATGAGTAAATAAATAAATAAGTAAATAAATGAGTAAATAAATAAATGAGTAACTAAACAAATAAGTAAATAAATCAGTAATTAATAAATAAGTAAATAAATGGGTAACTAAATAAATACGTAAATAAATGAGTAACTAAATAAATAAGTAAATAAATGAGTAACTAAATAAATTAGTAACTAAATGAGTAAATAAATAAGTAAATAAATGAGTAACTAAATAAATGAGTAAATAAATGAGCAACTAAATAAATGAGTAAATAAATGAGTAAATGAATGAGTAACTAAATAAATGAGTAAGCAAATAAATAAATAAATGAGTAACTAAATAAGTAAATAAATGAGTAACTAAATAAATGAGTAAATAAATGAGTAAATGAATGAGTAAATAAATGAGTAAATAAATAAATAAGTAAATAAATGAGTAAATAAATAAGTAAATAAATGAGTAACTAAATGAATAAGTAAATAAATGAGTAACTAAATATATAAGTAAATAAATGAGTAACTAAATAAATAAGTAAATAAATGAGTAACTAAATAAATGAGTAAATAAATGAGTAAATAAATAAATAAGTAAATAAATGAGTAAATAAATAAGTAAATAAATGAGTAACTAAATGAATAAGTAAATAAATGAGTAACTAAATAAATAAGTAAATAAATGAGTAACTAAATAAATAAGTAAATAAATGAGTAACTAAATAAATGAGTAAATAAATAATTAAATAAATGAGTAACTAAATAAATGAGTAAATAAATGAGTAAATGAATAAGTATGTATATATATGTGTATATATATGTGTATATACATGAGTAAATAAATGAGTGAATAAATAAATAAATAATAAAATAAATGCGTCACTCAATAAAGATATATATATATATGAGTAAATAAATTAGTAACTAAGTATATAAGTAAATAAATGAGTGAATAAATAAATAACTGTATAACTGGTAACTGAGTAAATAAGTGAATGGATGGATGGATGGATGGATGGATGGATGGATGGATGGATGGACGGATAAATAAATAAATTAATTAATTGAATGAATGAAGTGAATGAGTGAGTAAGGCTAAATAAATAAATCGATGTAAAATAAATAAATGAGTCAATAAATCAATAAACAAATAAAAAGAAAAAAGTGACTTCTTGATTTTTTTTCTTCAGAAACCCCATCTAAACGTTAAAGAATTAAATTTGCTTTAACTATGGCTTAAAATTATATAATAATTTTATTTCTCAGTACCCCGATTTATAAAATATACGTACGGTGAAATTTAAACTAAAAATTAAAGAAATTATTACGAAAAATTAATACTGGGGTAGATAATGTTTTGCTAAATATGATATTAAATAAGTGTTAATATTGGTTATAAAGTCGTCAAAGTTTATGTACTTTGTCACATTGTTTTCTTTTTATTACTTAAATTTATTGTTTATTTTTCTTCTTTCTGTCTACCTGTAATGCACTATTGTCTGGCTTCCATATTGTCTACTTTTCTTGTTTTCTCTTTTTTGCTGTTTCATTCTTCTTTTGTTTTCAATGTCGTCCTTCTTATTTTCTTACCTGTTTTTGTTATTTTTCAACTTGTGATGTCTTTTTCTCTTTCCAAATTATTCTGCTTTTGTTTTCTTATTCTCTCTTGCTTTCTTCTTTTATCATGTCTTCTAACTTTTTTCTTGTGCTTCTTCAGCACTTTCTGTTCTCTCTTTTTTAACCCCCATTCCTTCGCAGTTCTTATATTTTCTTCTCTTTCTGCGTCCCATTGTTTTCTCTCTTCTGAGTCCCAATTACTAAAGTACCGTAATTTCTTTTAGACCACTCGCATTTAACTAGAGGATTCCACGTTAAGAAAAAAGCATTAGTTTTGTGGGCCTTGCATAATAGATTGTACAGATTATTATGGTAGGCAGGCGTTTCTATGGCAACTAGTCATTCGATGGAATAGCTAAATGCTTTTTTCTTAACGTGAAATCCTGTACACCTAAAAGAAAGGAAAGGCCAGTTCTGGGTTTCCATGGCAGCCAGACAGCTGACAGACGTTTATAACTGAACTATCTTTTTTTCCTCCGTGTGTTTGTTGTTATCGTCTCCAGGCAACGTGTAAATCAATCTGATTGAGTCGGGAAACTTCCTGTTATTAATCGTTGTCTAGAAAGTGTTATTAAAACTCGCTCGTCGCCCATTTGTGGGGCATGGTCACCGCCATGACCGCGCGCAACGTTCGTTGGAAAGTTAACCCAGTTGTTGCTTAGTTACCCCGACTTGTCCGTTCTTTTTTTTTTAATCATTCTATCAATAATCAAGGCCATGTGCTTTCTGTGGAAGCATTTCCTGGTTTCAACGATAATTAATGTAGTTAGCAAGTAGAATCTCATCAAAGAATCGTCAATTCGAGACCCGATATAGGCTGTATCGAGATATTTATAAGTACTGTTCCCCCAAAAAAGAATGGGACGACTCTTGGTGGTGGAAAATCTATGGTTTATAACCTGATTCACAAGATAACATTTTTTGTCAGTATGCGTGTTATTATTCGGTTGAGAAGCTCTTGTCATCCAGTCTGCTGTCCAAAAATCTGAAAGTTAGAATTTATAAAACAGTTACATTACCGGTTCTTCTATATGGTTTTGGAACTTGGACTCTCACTCTGAGAGAGGAACATAGGTTAAGGGTGTTTGAGAATAAGGTGCTTAGGAAAATATTTGGGGCTAAGAGGGATGAAGTTACAGGAGAATTGAGAAAGTTACACAACACAGAACTGCACGCATTGTATTCTTCACCTGACATAATTAGGAACATTAAATCCAGACGTTTGAGATGGGCAGGGCATGTAGCACGTATGGGCGAATCCAGAAATGCATATAGAGTGTTAGCTGGGAGACCGGAGGGATAAAGACCTTTAGGGAGACCGAGACGTAGATGGGAGGATAATATTAAAATGGATTTGAGGGAGGTGAGGTATGATGATAGAGACTGGATTAATCTTGCACAGGATAGGGACCGATGGCGGGCTTATGTGAGGGCGGCAATGAACCTTCGGGTTCCTTAAAAGCCATTTGTAAGTAAGTAAGTATTTTTGAACGGCACCTGCCTTGGGCGAGTCCTGAAGGCTACATAAATGCTTATCTCTCCATCTCGTCTCGTTGGCTGATATGATTAGTATTTTAATGTAGATTATTATTATTATTATTTAAAATCAATTTCGCAGTTCTTGTTATTAAAACATTTTAAATTTCAATGTCATAATGGTAGTTCAAACGAAAAATAACCCTATTTACAATGGTATTGTAAGATCTAAATTGTAATTATTATTTGTTAAAATATATTGTTAAAATAAATCTATAAATTGAAAATTTTGTGCATTTCATTTACGGTTGGAAAGGGAATTAAAAATAGAAATTATACAAATCATCTCTGGCCAGTTTTTTCCTTTGTTATAAACAAAATAAATATTAAGGAGTTTTTTTTTTACTTTGGTACCTGTAAGTTTCGGAACTCGTGAAAGAAAATAATAAAAAAAAACTAGATTGACATTTAATAAGAATCAATTTCTATAATTTTATTTTTTTTATATTATTTAGTCGGCCTCGGTAGCATAGTGGGTATAGCGCTGGCTTTCTATGCTCGAGGTTGCGGGTTCGATCCCGGCCTAGGTCGATGGCATTTTTTACTGGCATGTAAAAGAACTGCTGCGGGACAAAATCCCGGCACACCAGCGACGCTGATATAACCTCTGCAGTTGCGAGCGTCGTTAAATAAACCATAAAAGTCTATTATTTATAAAAAAAATTAACATTTTTCTTATATTGTTTCAAGTGACTGTTGGAGCGAGTTCCAACATCGAACCAAATAGAGTGAATTTAAACGACTCAGTTACGCGCTATCTCGTGTATCTGGGCTGATGTACTTTTTAAGGTTTTGGATAGCTACCTCTTTAAGAAGTTTGTGTTGCCTTACATAAAACCAGTATAAGACTGGAAAATTTGCTGAGACATATCAGTTAAATAAACAATGTTTTTTTGGGGTTTATTGCCTTGATATGCAGCGATACAAAGCTGGTAGAAATGTTTTATAGGCAATAGTTGAATAAAGTTGTTATAAGTTTTGCGTATTAGTCTGACACGTAAAAACTAAAATAATGTTTTGGACTTCCTTTCCTTGATTAAAAGCGCTATGAGATTGGTAGAGTCCCTTGCTAATAATTCATATAAAAATTGGAGAGCCGCCACTGAGATAATAACCGATGTGAGCGGAAATTTCGTCCCTTGCTAATAATTCATATAAAAATTGGAGAGCCGCCACTGAGATAACAGATGTGAGCGGAAATTTCGTCCCTTGCTAATAATTCATATAAAAAATTGGAGAGCCGCCACTGAGGTAATAACCGATATGAGCCGAAATTTCGTCCCTTGCTAATAATTCATATAAAAATTGGAGAGCCGCCACTGAGATAATAACCGATGTGAGCGGAAATTTCGTCCCTTGCTAATAATTCATATAAAAATTGGAGAGCCGCCACTGAGATAATAACCGATGTGAGCGGAAATTTCATCCCTTGCTAATGATTCATATAAAAATTGGAGTGCCGCCACTGAGATAATAACCGATGTGAGTGGAAATTTCGTCCCTTGATAATAATACATATAAAAATTGGAGAGCCGCCACTGAGATAATAACCGATGTGAGCGGAAATTTCGTCCCTTGATAATAATTCATATAAAAATTGGAGAGCCGCCACTGAGATAATAACCGATGTGAGTGGAAATTTCGTCCCTTGATAATAATATATATAAAAATTGGAGAGCCGCCACTGAGATAATAACCGATGTGAACGGAAATTTCGTCCCTTGATAATAATTCATATAAAAATTGGAGAGCCGTCACTGAGATAATAACCGATGTGAGCGGAAATTTCGTCCCTTGATAATAATTCATATAAAAATTGGAGAGCCGCCACTGAGATAATAACCGATGTGAGCGGAAATTTCGTCCCTTGCTAATAATTCATATAAAAATTGGAGAGCCGCCACTGAGATAATAACCGATGTGAGCGGAAATTTCATCCCTTGCTAATAATTCATATAAAAATTGGAGTGCCGCCACTGAGATAATAACCGATGTGAGTGGAAATTTCGTCCCTTGATAATAATACATATAAAAATTGGAGAGCCGCCACTGAGATAATAACCGATGTGAGCGGAAATTTCGTCCCTTGATAATAATTCATATAAAAATTGGAGAGCCGCCACTGAGATAATAACCGATGTGAGTGGAAATTTCGTCCCTTGATAATAATATATATAAAAATTGGAGAGCCGCCACTGAGATAATAACCGATGTGAACGGAAATTTCGTCCCTTGATAATAATTCATATAAAAATTGGAGAGCCGCCACTGAGATAATAACCGATGTGAGCGGAAATTTCGTCCCTTGCTAATAATTCATGTCCACACCTGTGGAGTAACGGTCAGCGCGTCTGGCCGCGAAACCAGGTGGCCCGGGTTCGAATCCTGGTCGGGGCAAGTTACCTGGTTGAGGTTTTTTCCTGGGTTTTTCCTCAACCCAATACGAGCAAATGCTGGGTAACTTTCGGTGCTGGACCCCGGACTCATTTCACCGGCATTATCACCTTCATTTCATTCAGACGCTAAATAACCTAGATGTTGATACAGCGTCGTAAAATAACCCAATAAAAGAAAATAATTCATATAAAAATTGGAGAGCCGCCACTGAGATAACCGATGTGAGCGGAAATTTCGTCCCTTGCTAATAATTCATATAAAATTGTAGAGCCGCCACTGAGATAATAACCGATGTAATAATACTGTTAACTTTTCGGAGTACATTCATTTATTTTTTACCGTTAAACAATGGACAATCACTCACCAATCCATTAAAATGGTTTGCAGTGCGTCACATTGTTCTCAGAAGGCTTTGAATGTGCTGCCGTTGCCGTAACAACAGATTGTGTTGCTAACAGTTGAATAACTGTTGATTTTTCACATGATGCTAGTAAGTTTGTTTATATCCAATGTTCTACGTGTGGTGTGTGTGAAAGAGAGAGAATGGGATGAAATTGAGTTGTGCCAAGGTGCAGATGTGAAGGTATGCCATCACTTGCCAGTCTTCCGCGTTTCCATAGCTACATCCGGGGGCAGAGAGCCATCCCAATGAACCGCGGTCGTTCATCGGCTTGTTAGGGCCCCGTGGGGGGCCTTGCGTACATGCTTTCTTATCTTTTATAGTGAACTATTTTCCCACGTGCTTTGAAATGTGTTAAAATACAAGTTGGAATTTGATCCGAGAACTGATATGGTCTGCAGATATTTTTCCATCGCTGTTAGACGTATCATGTCGTAAATTGATATAGGGCGTTCGAAAATTACTGGGAAGAATGCAAGACATCAGCGATCCTGGTGGTGATAGTCAGAAGCTGGTAGTATGTGATATAGCAATCTTTATTGTAGGTAGAGGCTTTATTTAAAGTGTCGTAAATTAGAGGGCAGATGTTGATGACCTAAAATGGCTGAAAACTGACCAATAACATGTCCTTATGTTTATATAAAATGCCCTTAAAAAAAAAGATACCTTCAGAGTTAATAAATGCAAGATAGGGTACTGGATATGAACTGACAATGAACGTAAGAGAGTGGGTAGTTTTTAAAAAGAAATCGTTACTCTTTTGTTTCTGTTTTCGTTTTATTAAAAACAAATAATTTTTAGTTCATACAAATTTACGGATGACCAAGGTATACTGAAACATAGAGTAAGGTATGATTTTTAAAACCAAAGTAAAGCTAACGTTTATTGATAGCAACGAATATAACAAAACATAACTAGAATTGTTTTTATTTCTTCTTTGGTATATGGCATTCATATCGTGCACGATGATTGAAGGTATGAAAAAAAATCCTGCTTTAGGGCTATTCCATATGAAATCGATCAGTAAAAAACCTCGCATTTTTTTAATACTCTAATTTTTTCCCTATTTATACAAGGTGCTGAGGATAGTGCATTTTCAAAAATATACCATCGAAAGTCAAACGGTTTTCGTACTATTGAGCGACAAATTTAGCGTATTTTAGAAAAACAAGCCTCTTTCAGCGCTCAGAACTCTGAAACCATTTATTGCAGAACATTGAACGAGACCTCATTTTGAAGCTGACATTTGGTAGCTTATGTTAAGAAGTAATCCCTATTTTTATTTTATATATAGAGAGAGATAATGTGATTTTACTTACTTTTAGGCGTTTTGCCCATTTGTAAAAATGTAAAAAATATTGAGAAAAAACCTTGCATTATTAAGAGGGATTCGGCATTGTTTGCTTAGTGGCTCGGCAATAAGTTTCGAGGGTATTAAATAAATTATTTTCACACGCCTAGACTTGAACGGCGCAGTACCGCACGAACTGGCCGAGAGCTGAAGATAAGCGAGCGTTGGGCGTCATTTTACTCCTGTGTTTATGAAAACCTGTGATATAAAGCTAGCCCATCTATGCGCTACTAGACGAAACATCACGTGTTTATGTCTCCCGGCCTTGCTTGTCTCGACTAGCTCCCGTCTCACAGTCAGCTGGTTAGTTCACGCGCGTACTATTTATTTTCTTTATTTGATATTTTCAATACTTTCTTATCAACATACCATCAGTAAAAAATGTGTTTATTTGTACTTTCAATGCGGAATCTAACCATATATTTTAAAAATATTTTTTTCGTGGGCAAAGGCGTCTTAATGAAGAAAAATCTAAATTTCTCCATTTCCATAAAAAGTAAGAAAAACTGTTTTCATGTCAATATAAACTTTAATTTCTCAGCATCAAAATAAACCATGATTTTGATCATTGGGTGAAAGGGTTTCGGAGCCACATTAGTTTAAAGTTGCTAATTTTATGAAAATACGATAAATTAAAATATTTTTAATTTAAACACTATGAAGTTCTGATGCCTCAAACTTTGCACAAAGCATTGTATCATAGTTCTCTACGTACAAAAAAGTTTCATTGTATTTAAAAATTGCAAGGTCAATTTTCTCTATATTTCGGTCGATTTGAGATGGAATAGCCCATATGCGTTATTAACTTGTTTTTTTTTTCTTAATATAATGTATTATTATATTGACAATGTAGTGTTAATAACCACCACTGAAGGCTCTCTTAGATAAATTTACTTGTAGCGTATAAGTGATGGTAAATTTATCAGTGAAATTCTTCTTCTCTCCGCGGTATTACCAATACGCTAATAATAGCTGTGGCGTATGTATTCAGAATTCGTTACGTTATGTCATGCATGCTACAAACGATTCATAACTATGTAGTGAAGAACTGTCAAAGAATGCAGACAAACTGTATTACATTACCAGTTTATAAATACCTACCGAAAGGAGGGGATCGTTAGTGAAAAGCTTTCGTAATATACCACATTATTGTACAAGCGCTATAGAATATTACCATGGCAACTACAACGTCATGACTTTTGTTATGACGGCATTACCTGTGTCATAAGGTTAACATTATGAAACGATTTGCCGATGCTATAATATTTAATACATCATTGTTGCCATAGCAACCTCTTTCTTCATAGATCGTGATGTCAAACTTCCCATCATTACAAATCTGATGTTATTTCTTTATTAATTGTTTTATAATGCTATCGCACAAAAAAGTAACGTATGAAACACGTTCATAATGTTACACAGATATTATATTCGTCAAAATTATGCATAAACATTGACTTAAGCAATAAAGTGTAACATCATAAACTTGTTTTATTATAAGTATGTTATACTACTTCATAAAGCTATTTTCATTTTTGAAGACTCGTTTTCAATTGCAACCTTTCCTTTTCGTTTCCTATATTATTATCATCTTTATCATTATTATTATTATTATTATTATTATTATTATTATTATTATTATTATTATTGAAGGTTTCAAGGAAAGTCCAGGATAACAGAGAGGGTTTGGAATTAAACGGGTTACATCAGCTGCTTGTCTATGCGGATGACGTGAATATGTTAGGAGAAAATCCACAAACGATTAGGGAAAACACGGGAATTTTACTTGAAGCAAGTAAAGATATAGCTTTGGAAGTAAATCCCGAAAAGACAAAGTATATGATTATGTCTCTTGACCAGAATATTGTACGAAATGCAAATATAAAAATTGGAAATTTATTCTTTGAAGAGGTGGAAAAATTCAAATACCTGGGAGCAACAGTAACAAATATAAATGATACTCGGGAGGAAATTAAACGCAGAATAAATATGAGAAATGCCTGTTATTATTCGGTTGAGAAGCTTTTATCAGCCTATCCAGTCTGCTGTCAAAAAATCTGGAAGTTAGAATTTATAAAACAGTTACATTACCGGTTGTTCTTTATGGTTGTGAAACTTGGACTCTCACTTTGAGAGAGGAACATAGGTTAAGGTGTTTGAGAATGAGGTTCTTAGGAAAATATTTGGGGCTAAGAGGGATGAAGTTACAGGAGAATGGAGAAAGTTACACAACGCAGATCTGCACGCATTGTATTCTTCACCTGACATAATTAGGAACATTAAATCCAGATGTTTGAGATGGGCAGGGCATGTAGAACGTATGGGAGAATCCATAAATGCATATAGAGTGTTAGTTGGGAAGCCGGAGGGAAAAAGACCTTTGGGGAGGCCGAGACGTAGATGGGAGGATAATATTAAAATGGATTTGAGGGAGGTGGGATATGATGATAGAGACTGGATTAATCTTGCACAGGATAGGGACCGATGGCGGGCTTATGTGAGGGCGGCAATGAACCTCCGGGTTCCTTAAAAGCCAGTAAGTACTTTTGTAAGCACTGATTTCTGTATTTATTTAGACTCGTCTTTTGGTTTCCTATTTCATCCATCTTCGTGCATCAATTTACTATTATTAGATATTCCACTTTTTTTGGCTTGAATTTCTTAAAAAAAAAAAAAACTCCCGTGAGAAAATTTCCCTTGCCAAATAACCTACACTTATCGCCTGTATTTTGTTTCGCTTATAAACGCACGATAAAATTGTAAGGCCACATGGAGGCATTAAGAAGGCCATGAAATTGCCATGGCAATAACAGAAAGTTGCAGTTCGAAGATTGGAATAATTCAAGTCTCGTAATTGGCAAGATACTACACTTTCCACGCCAGTATGCTTTTCCTCTCGTGCATCAAATCACGACAGAGGAAAGTTGCGTCGTGATTCTTTCCAATTTCCGTGGATCGAGGCTTGGCGCTGCGGAATGTGGCTAGATCTGCATATATGCAAATTGCGGCGCACGTTTCTTCGAACGGGTAATTAATCTGTTCAGGCGTGAGTGTGTTATCTTTAATATCTCCATTCTCTTTGCTACGCATTTTATTAACGCGTGGATCCCGCATTTCCAAGGACTGTGGACTGCAGCTTACATTTTCGTTTTAAACTTTGCTATATCAACTGCTGTAGTTCTTCTTCGAAAGAATTACTAATCGCTCTTGGTAACATATCTTCAGAGTGCAGAATTCCTTAAGGATCAATATTAGGTCCCCTACTTTTTCTAGTGTTTATAAATGATCTTGCCCCCCCCCCTAATAAAAGATGTAGTCATCCCATATTATTTGCAGATGACACAAGTATAGTAATTACAGCCAATAACTCCAACACATTCCAATCTTCAACAGAGGAAATTCTCTTCAAAACATGTGACTGGTTCTGAGTCAATAAATTGGTATTAAATTGTAATAAAACTAACATAATTCAATTTAAATCCTGTCCAAATTCAACCTCGCAAATGTCTAGCGCATTAATTAACAATAGATCCCTATTAGAAACAACAACAACCAAATTTCTTGGCTTAAAAATCGATAATGTGTTAAATTGGAAAAATCATATTAAAGAAATTACCCCCAAACTAAATTCAGCTTGTTTTGCTATTAGATCTATGCAAAAGGTAGTAAATATCAATACCTTAAAAACAATATACTTTGCATACTTCCACTCGGTAATGAGTTTTGGAATAATATTCTGGGCAAATTCCACAAATAGTAACAGTATATTTCTATTACAAAAAAGAGTAATTAGAATAATAGTAGGTGCCAAATCTAGGGAATCGTGTAGGACTATTTTAAAAAAACTACAAATAATGCCCATGGCTTGTCAGTATATCTTTTCATTAATAATCTTCCTCGTATGTAATCGTGAAAACTTTGTAACTAATTCAACAGTTCATAGCATAAATTCACGTACAAAAAATGACTTTCATACTCCATCGGCAAGTCTATCGTGCTATCAAAAAGGAGTGCGTTATATGGCAGTAAAAATTTTTAATAGTCTCCCTATCGATATAAAAAATTAAACTCAAAACATAAGATTATTTAGGGCCAAATTAAAGAAGTACCTAATTTCTCACGCCTTCTATTCTGTAGGTGAATTCATGACATTCAATAACACTTCATGAAACTGATACTAAAACTATGTGTTGTACTAGTAGACTATATTGTAAATCTCGTCTGTATATATTTCATCTAGACTATGACTATAAATTAAGACTTTTTAATAGTATTAAGTTTTTTGACTTGTTTCATATTCTAGCTGTAAGCTTGTATGAATACTATGGAATGTTAATAAATACAATACAATATACTTTCGTACACATTAAACGTTCTCCCGAAAAAGGGCCTACACACCTATGGGCCCATTTTTTCAGCTACCGCCTCAATTTGTCTCTTCGATTACTGGATTTGTTTTTCTCAAGAAGGTGAGCAAATATTTTCTGGGCGAACTGACAGAACCGTGAAGCTCTTGAACCTCATGCCTCTTTGCAGTGTAAAGAGGTGAGTAAAATCTCCCTCTTTGTCCCTTTTACGTCCGTGGGGTCGTTTCACGTCCGTCATCTGCTTCTTCAAACTGCCTCTACTAAAAGGGAAAACTTCAGTCTGCCATGGCCATCTGCAAGAGAGGTCGTTGGTCTCCATGGAGACAGGAACTGCAATCGTCCGTTCCAGACTGAATGCTAATGCGATACGGAAATCGTCCGTTCCGAAACGGTGTACTGCGGGCTGCATTGAAAATTGCTTTTATAAACTTTACCATCAAATATTTTGTTGTGATGTTTTATACTTGGGATTTTTAGGCAACGAAGATAGAAATTTTAGACCCCTAAAGGCTCATTCATTCATTCATTCATTCATTCATTCATTCATTCATTTATTTATTTATTTATTTATTTATTTATTTATTTATTTATTTATTTATTCATTCATTAATTCATTTATTCATTTAATTAATTAAATTATTTATTTATTCATGTAATTAAGTTATTTATTTATTCATTTAATTAATTAAAGTTTTTATTTATTTTATTTATTTATTTATTAACTCATTCATTCAATTTATTTATTTATTTATGCATTCATTTAATTTATTTATTTACGCATTCATTTTATTTATTTATTTACGCATTCATTTTATTTATTTATTTATTTATTTATTTACGCATTCATTTAATTAATTTATTTATTTACGCATTCATTTAATTTATTTATTTATTTACGCATTCATTTAATTAATTTATTTATTTACGCATTCATTTAATTTATTTATTTATTTACGCATTCATTTTATTTATTTATTTATTTACGCATTCATTTAATTTATTTATTTATTTACGCATTCATTTTATTTATTTATTTATTTACGCATTCATTTAATTTATTTATTTATTTACGCATTCATTTAATTTATTTATTTATTTACGCATTCATTTAATTTATTTATTTATTTACGCATTCATTTAATTTATTTATTTATTTACACATTCATTTAATTTATTTATTTACGCATCCATTTAATTTATTTATTTATTTACGCATTCATTTAATTTATTTATTTATTTACGCATTCATTTAATTTATTTATTTATTTACACATTCATTTAATTTATTTATTTACGCATTCATTTAATTTATTTATTTATTTACGCATTCATTTTATTTATTTATTTATTTACGCATTCATTTTATTTATTTATTTATTTACGCATTCATTTAATTTATTTATTTATTTACGCATTCATTTAATTTATTTATTTATTTACGCATTCATTTTATTTATTTATTTATTTACGCATTCATTTTATTTATTTATTTACGCATTCATTTTATTTATTTATTTATTTATTTACGCATTCATTTTATTTATTTATTTATTTATTTATTTATTTAAGCATTCATTTAATTAATTTATTTATTTACGCATTCATTTAATTAATTTATTTATTTACGCATTCATTTAATTAATTTATTTATTTACGCATTCATTTAATTAATTTATTGATTTACGCATTCATTTAATTAATTTATTGATTTACGCATTCATTTAATTAATTTATTTACGCATTCATTTAATTAATTTATTTATTTTTGCATTCATTTAATTAATTAATTTATTTATTTACGCATTCATTTAATTTATTTATTTACGCATTCATTTAATTAATTAATTAATTTATTTATTTATTTACCCATTCATTTAATTAATTTACTCATTTAATTAATTAAATTATTTATTTATTTATTTATTTATTTATTTATTTATTCATTCATTCATTTAGTTATTTAGTTATTTATTTATTGAATTATTTATTTATTGAGTTATTTATTTATTTACTTATTTATTTATTTACTGTGCTGCACAACAACCAGGGGCCAATAAAATTTCAGCATCAGACAATTCATTACAAAAACATTAATAAAAGTCCATTGATTAAAATAATGATCATTAAAAATAAATCACTAATAAATAACACACAAAAGGCACCGAACACCGACTTCCAATTTGAAAGAAAAGAAACTCGCGTTTTTCTATCGGGAATCGAACCCTACTGTATTAGATTCAGTGCTTGAAGCACTTCCTTTTGAGATACACAGAAGAACTAAACATGTTTAATAAAATTATTCCCTTAGTCAAAACTGAATAGCCTTCCCAGATATGTTACTAGGATATAGTAATTCAAAACGACGCTAAAGAACCTCATAGGTTGATACAACGTCGGTTACATGGAGAAAGACTGCAAGACTGTCAATAAATTGATCCCGTTTTTATGTGGGAGTGGTTCGTCTTCCTCAGCAATATCTTTGGATTCGTCTGTGCATGTGAACAGCAGTATTCCACGGGGAACATAACACACAAGTGTAATAATCCAATTGTTCGATACAGGAAGTTATAAAATGTAACTGTACCGCCTCCATCCAGTTTATTGCATTTGCTTTTCGGTTCCTGTGCTTGCCACGCAAATTCTAAGGCGAGTGTCTTCTCACGTCTGTTGCCTGCCATACTGGAACACTAGGCGTGCTCTAGACCACCGAGTACGGTTTAGTGTTTCTCCGTTACCACTTGTACCGGTGGTAAAGAGGTTATGTGTTTTTTAGTTGCTAAGAATTTCGATAAAAGAAGACAAGCGATTGTCCCAGAGAAATAGAAGAATTTCGATAATAAAAGCACGCTATTGTTTTGACGTTTCCATAGAAGCAGAACTGTTAAAAATTTCGATAAAGAAAAATAAAAGACAAGCGATTGTCTTATAGAAACAAAACTGTTATGATTTTCGATTGTTTTGACGCTTTATAGATGCAGAATTGTTAAGAATTTCGATAAAATAAAATAAAATACAAGCCATTGTCTCGTATAAACAGAACTGTTATAAATTTCGATAAGACAAGACACGCTATTGTTTTGGCGCTTTTATGGACTCAGAACTGTTACGAAGAGAAGATCGATTGTCTCGTAGAAACAGAGTTGTTTTGAATTTCGATAAGAGAAGACACGCTATTGTTTTGGCGCTTTTATAGACTCAGACCTGTTACGAAGAAAAGATCGATTGTCTCGTAGAAACAGAGTTGTTTTGAATTTCGATAAGAGAAGACACGCTATTGTTTTGGCGCTTTTATAGACTCAGACCTGTTACGAAGAAAAGATCGATTGTCTCGTAGTAACAGAGTTGTTTTGAATTTCGATAAGAGAAGACACGCTATTGTTTTGGCGCTTTTATAGACTCAGACCTGTTACGAAGAAAAGATCGATTGTCTCGTAGAAACAGTTGTTTTGAATTTCGATAGGAGAAGACACGCTATTGTTTTGGCGCTTTTATAGACTCAGACCTGTTACGAAGAAAAGATCGATTGTCTCGTAGAAACAGAGTTGTTTTGAATTTCGATAAGAGAAGACACGCTATTGTTTTGGCGCTTTTATAGACTCAGACCTGTTACGAAGAAAAGATCGATTGTCTCGTAGTAACAGAGTTGTTTTGAATTTCGATAAGAGAAGACACGCTATTGTTTTGGCGCTTTTATAGACTCAGACCTGTTACGAAGAAAAGATCGATTGTCTCGTAGAAACAGTTGTTTTGAATTTCGATAGGAGAAGACACGCTATTGTTTTGGCGCTTTTATAGACTCAGACCTGTTACGAAGAAAAGATCGATTGTCTCGTAGAAACAGAGTTGTTTTGAATTTCGATAAGAGAAGACACGCTATTGTTTTGGCGCTTTTATAGACTCAGACCTGTTACGAAGAAAAGATCGATTGTCTCGTAGAAACAGAGTTGTTTTGAATTTCGATAAGAGAAGACACGCTATTGTTTTGGCGCTTTTATAGACGCAGAACTGTTACGAAGAAAAGATCGATTGTCTCGAAGAAACAGAGCTGTTATGAATGTCGTTAAGAAAAAACACGCTATTGTTTTGGCGCTTTTGTAGGCGGAAAACTGTTACCACAGTCTAGTATATATAGTCACGAAGCTCAATACGTAGTAAATATGCAAATATTAGATAGTTGCTCACCACTAGGATCGCTAATATCGCCTCATTACAGGCAATGCAAAATAGTACCGGCACAGTCTATTGTTTCTAGCACCCTCAAAACTCAAGCTTCGTGACTGTATATAGTAGACTGTGCTGTTACGAAGAAAAGATCGATTGTCTCGTAGAAATAGAGCTGTTATGAATGTCGACAAGAAAAAAACACGCTATTGTTTTGGCGCTTTTATAGACGCAGAATTGTTAAGAATTTCGATAAACAAAATGAAAGATAAGCGATTTTCTCATAGAAACAAAACTATTACGAATTTCGATAAGAAAAGACATGCGATTGTTTTCGCGTTTCTACAGAAGCAAAACTGTTAAGAATTTCGAATAAAAAATAAAAGGCACGCGATTTTCTCATAGAAACAAATCTGTTACGAATTTCGATAAGAAAAGACACGCGATTTTTTCCGCGTTTCTATAGAAGCAAAACTGTTAAGAATTTCGATTAAAAAAATAAAAGGCACGCGATTGTTTCCACGTTTCTTTACAAGCAAAACTGTTACGAATTTCAAATAAAAAATAAAAGACACGCGATTTTCTCATAGAAACAGATCTGTTACGAATTTCGATAAGAAAAGACACACGATTGTTCTGACGCTTTTATAGACGCAGAATTGTTGAGAATTTCGATAAAAAAGAAAGACAAGCAATTGTCTAGTATAAACAGAACTGTTACAAATTTTGATAACAAAAGAGACACGATTCTTTTAATGCTTTTATAGATGCAGAATTGTTGAGAATTTCGATAAAAAGAAAGACAAACGATTATCTAGTATAAGGGCAATTCCAATGAAAAGTGGACATGATCGATGAAAAAAAAAGTTCTGTTATTAAAACAAAAAATTACCCTCCAATTAAGGGATGATCTGTAGTTTCTAAAACAAGAGTTGACAATAATGTGTCACATGACATGCTGCCATATTGCTTCATTTCATTAATGACATCAGAGCTTCGGTTGGACACTGACTATTATCACTGAATATCTTCTGTTCTTTTTTGGAAACAAAGGTATGGAACTGAAACTAATGTGGTACTGAAGTCAAGCTGAGGAAATGTACTTTCAGAATTGCTATGTCGATAAGTAGTGTGGGGTGTGGTTTATGGATTTATGAAAGCATTAAAATAACACATATTTGATGTTACGTCAGTTACGATTTTCGATAATTTTTTTTTATATTTCAACATTCAAGATAGATATATGTGTAACAATTACCAGATTTCTAATGGATTATGTAATGATTATGGAATGGTATGTCATTTGTTCGTAACTCATTTACTTTGGTAGTTATGAACTGTAACAGACGTAACATACTTAATGTAACAGACGTAACATAGTTTATGTTGTACTTGTAGCATTAACAACATATGCCCCATAACCTATAAATGCAAAATAAGCTTCTTTTCCCCCAGATGGACCATATGCCTATAGAAAATACTAAAAAGAAACCAATGACACCTGCAGAAAGAATGAGAAAATACAGATCCAGATTGAGTGCAGAAAAGGCTGAAGAAATGAGGAAGAAAATGCAGAAGACCAGGGAAATAGAAGATCTGGATGGAATCGTAGCTGAAGGCGAGCAGAAGCAGCGAAATCAAGAAACAGAATGGCAGAAATGCGGAAACGTAAACAAGCAAGTGACAATCAACAGACAACTGACAGCAGTCCCTCAAAATCATTTGCGTCACCACAGTCCTTTGGCAAAGCTCTGCAAAGAGCGATGAAAGTGCAACCCCAGTCTCCAAGAAAGAAAGAAGATGTAGTGAAAAAATTGTCTCGATCTTTTGGATTTATAAACCGAGTGACACACAGAAGGCTACCTGATGAAAATCCAGAAACAAGGTTGTTAAATTTTACGAAAGTGAAAACAGGAAGGAAAGAAGACAACTGTGCAGAAGAGAATTTTAAATATGAATGTCATGGAAGCATACAGACTTTTTAAAGAAGAAAATCCGAGACTGAAATAGGGAAGTCAACTTTTGCTAATTTAAGACCAACTCAGTGGATGGCTTAGGTGGTGCCATAAAAGGGCTGTGTGGAGAGCAATCCTTCAAAGGAAAATCACAATCACAAGTGCTATGGAATTCTTTATGCTGCACTGGCAGTGTCTGAGAAAATCAAAGTTATCTGCAGACAGCAGAAGCAACGTGAATGGTCGAAGACTAACACTGCCCCCATTCCTGGTCTTAAGAATTTCCACTATTTTCTACATGATTCTACAAGGAATGTGTTCCAAGCTTGTGAAATCAATACTAAAGAATACCAGAGACCATTTAAGGATATGTATGTCTCTCGCCACCAGATACAGAACAGAATGTAGGCTTGAATACTATATTTAAAAGAGATGATTTTGTTGTAATTAATGAAAATAATTTATTTTATGAGATTGTGACTGATATCAATGGGAATGGAGAGTTCCGTGTACGGGTTATGCATCCAGCCGGATGTGGATGGGTATGGCCACAAATGGAAGATGAAATATGGTACTCACCTGATGACATTGTTAGAAAGATAAATGCACCTGTACCTGGCAATACAAGAGGATTCTTTTCATTTTCAACATAAATATTCAGTTGTTACGTCCGTTACAATTGTTGAGTTACGTCCGTTACGCTTATATTTCCTTGAACAATGCCACGGTAATCAGAGTGGTATACTTTTAAAATAGTACCACCATAACATGTATGATGTCTACTTTAAAGTAAAAAAAAATTGGAATAAATATCTGCTGTACTTTCAGAGAAATCAGACATTTAATTTAGTGTAGAAATTACCTTGTCCTTTCTTTGTTACATCCGTTACGTTTCAGCTATATATTATTATATAAAGACAACAATGGTTAGGTCCATTCACACTTCATACATTCATGCATTGGTATTAGATACATTTGTGGTAAAATTTGTTTTTATAGATGTGTATTAAGTTCGAAACAATCCAGATGTTTTACCCAAATAACAGGTCTGAGAGTTACGTCCGTTACATTGGAATTGCCCATAAACAGAACTGTTACGAATTTCGATAAGAAAAAACATGCGATAGTTTCCGCGTTTCCATAGAAGCAAATCTGTTAAGAATTTCGATTAAAAAAAAAAAAAGACATGCGATTTTCTCATAGAGACAGATCTGTTACGAATTTCGATAAGAAAAGACACGCTACTGTTTTGGCGCTTTTATAGACGCAAACTCGTTAAGGATTTCGATTAAAAAAAAAGTAAAGGACAACCGATTGTCTCGTAAAGTAGCCACGTTCAATTAGTAGGCTAGCGGTGTCAAAGAGGACGGAAGCTTTGTAGTTTCAATAATTTTAATTATGTCGCGCTGACCATTGTCGTCAAGTCTTTTGAAGGCCGCTCCAATACTCCACGCGGAGTGTATATATAAACCAGAGTTGCAAATTTTAGCAGTGTGTCTTGTTCCATGTTATGTTAATATATAGCAGCAACAAACAAGACGTGACATCGTCGCATTTTCATTTTATTATCGGTGCATGCAATAAAGACCTACAAATCTTAAAACGAATGCCGCTGCCTAATAATTAAACGAGACTACTATACAAACAGAACTGTTACGAATTTCGATAAAAAAAAAGAAAGACAAGCGATTGTTACCGCGTTTCTATAGAATCAAAACTATTAAGAATTTTGAATAAAAAATAAAAGACACACGACTTTCGATAAGAAAAGACACGCGATTGTTTTGACACTTCTATAGACGTAGAATTGTTAAGAATTTCGATAAAAAGAAAGACAAGCGATTGTCTAGTACAAACAGAACTGTTACGAATTTCGATAAGAAAAGACAATGATTGTTTTGACGCTTTTATAAACGCAGAATTGTTAAGAATTTCGATAAAAAAAAAAGACAAGCGATTGTTGTAACTTTATCACAGAAAGAGTACTGTTAAGAGACAACTATTGATTGCTGCAACGTTTCTAAAGAAGCAGAAGTTTAGATAGGCTAATTTAAATCGATAGACTCGCGAGTTGCAGGTCGGAACTGAATTTCGGGGGCCGGAGTACTTTCCCATAATGGCTGTCTCCACTTTCCCACGCAGCTCGCCGTGCCTTACTTTCTGCGCGTGTGGGAAGTGGGCTGAATTCAGATCTAACCTGGATTCTGCGAGCTATAAAGCACTAATTGCATGCATTAGTAGCTAGTCATTTGTTTTCTTTCCCTTTTTATGAGGTTTCAGATGTTCTCCAACCGCCTTCCCAGACTACGTTGTCATGGACACGCGCTATCAGCGAATGCTATTTGCAACTAGTGCAAGACAAAACAACAACGATTTTGCTCTTCGAAAACGGAAACTGGTGTATGAGGGAGGATACTTGATTGTGTAATTGAAGGTCACGTGTTTGATGCTGGTAGTTAGTTTAGTTCTTCTCTACAGGCTGTAATCTGGCGGTACAAAGAATGAATTTCGACATTACGAACGCAAAGTGTGCAATTCAGCGGTTGAACTCCATTATTCACGCTTTTCTATCCTGACAGGCATTTGCAACACAAATTAAGGATGCATTTCTCAACAGGAAATTAGAATTTTTAGTAACCTAATCAAAATGGTGAAGTGTTGGCAAGAACCGAAACCAAGAAACATTTAAAAATTCTGGAAATAACCACCATGCCGTTTAAATTCTCAAATATTCTACAGTCCAAATTCTTTGCAAACCTTGATTTCAATCCATGCGAATCTTCTAAGAAAGAATGTCTTATATTTTCTTCTTTTCTCCATGTATATTGTTTATTTCCCCCTTAGTTCATCCCTCCACTTATTCATTAGAATATCACGCCTATTGACCAGTCCACATATCGATTCGTCTATTCATTTAGCTATTTGTCGGCCATTTAAACCTATGTCCATTCATTTAGCTATTTTCCCCTTCATCTAGCCATTTGTCCCTTCATTTTGCCATTTGTCCCTTCATTTAGCCATTTGTCCCTTCATTTAGCTATTTGTCCCTTCATGTAGCTATTTTTCTCCTTCATTTAGCCATTTGTCCCTTCATTTTGCCATTTGTCCCTTCATTTAGCCATTTGTCCCTTCATGTAGCCATTTGTCCCTTCATTTAGCTATTTGTCCCTTCATTTAGCCATTTGCCCCTTCATTTAGCTATTTGTCCCTTCATTTAGCCATTTGCCCCTTCATTTAGCTATTTGTCCCTTCATTTAGCCATTTGCCCCTTCATTTAGCTATTTGTCCCTTCATGTAGCTATTTTTCTCCTTCATTTAGCCATTTGTCCCTTCATTTTGCCATTTGTCCCTTCATGTAGCCATTTGTCCCTTCATTTAGCTATTTGTCCCTTCATTTAGCTATTTTTCTCCTTCATTTAGCCATTTGTCCCTTCATTTTGCCATTTGTCCCTTCATTTAGCCATTTGTCCCTTCATTTTGCCATTTGTCCCTTCATTTAGCTATTTGTCCCTTCATTTAGCTATTTGTCCCTTCATTTAGCCATTTGCCCCTTCATTTAGCCATTTGTCCCTTCATTTAGCCATTTGTCCCTTCATTTAGCCATTTGTCCCTTCATTTAGCCATTTGCCCCTTCATTTAGCCATTTGTCCCTTCATTTAGCCATTTGCCCCTTCATTTAGCCATTTGTCCCTTCATTTAGCCATTTGTTCCTTCATTTAGCCATTTGTTCCTTCATTTAGCCATTTGTTCCTTCATTTAGCCATTTGTTCCTTCATTTAGCCATTTGTTCCTTCATTTAGCCATTTGCCCCTTCATTTAGATATTTGTCCCTTCATTTAGCCATTTGCCCCTTCATTTAGCCATTTGCCCCATTTATTTAGCCATTTGCCCCATTCATTTAGCCATTTGCCCCATTCATTTAGCCATTTGCCCCTTCATTTAGCCATTTGTCCCTTCATTTAGCCATTTGCCCCATTCATTTAGCCATTTGCCCCTTCATTTAGCCATTTGCCCCTTCATTTAGCCATTTGTCCCTTCATTTAGCCATTTGCCCCATTCATTTAGCCATTTGCCCCTTCATTTAGCCATTTGCCCCTTCATTTAGCCATTTGTCCCTTCATTTAGCCATTTGCCCCATTCATTTAGCCATTTGCCCCATTCATTTAGCCATTTGCCCCTTCATTTAGCCATTTGTCCCTTCATTTAGCCATTTGCCCCTTCATTTAGCCATTTGTCCCTTCATTTAGCCATTTGCCCCATTCATTTAGCCATTTGCCCCTTCATTTAGCCATTTGTCCCTTCATTTAGCCATTTGCCCCTTCATTTAGCCATTTGTCCCTTCATTTAGCCATTTGTCCCTTCATTTAGCCATTTGCCCCTTCATTTAGCCATTTGCCCCTTCATTTAGCCATTTGCCCCTTCATTTAGCCATTTGTCCCTTCATTTAGCCATTTGCCCCTTCATTTAGCCATTTGCCCCTTCATTTAGCCATTTGTCCCTTCATTTAGCCATTTGCCCCTTCATTTAGCCATTTGTCCCTTCATTTAGCCATTTGCCCCTTCATTTAGCCATTTGCCCCTTCATTTAGCCTTTTCCCCCTTCATTTAGCTATTTGTCCCTTCATTTAGCCATTTGCCCCTTCATTTAGCCATTTGTCCCTTCATTTAGCCATTTGTCCCTTCATTTAGCCATTTGTCTCTTCATTTAGCCATTTGCCCCTTCATTTAGATATTTGTCCCTTCATTTAGCCATTTCCCCCTTCATTAAGCCATTTGCCCCTTCATTTAGCCATTTCCCCCTTCATTTAGCCAGCTTGAGTTGTAGATCGGCCAGATCGAAAACCAAATTGATGTTTGTGGCATTTTAGGCAGCATAAAACAGCTTTCAAACGTTCATATTTCATGTGAAGTTATGTAACTAGTTTTAGTTTATCCCTACAGAAAAAAAAAATAGGCATTTAACCTAAAATCCGAGATCTATTGATAACGTATGTAGGTTATCTGTATGTACAAAGTGGGTCAAAAGTCGCTTTCCCTAATATTCGTTCCTAGGTCTCATACTTGTACACATATAAGTTACAATATCACAACTTGAATAAACGAATTGATTATGTAATAAGTGGTGGGTTGACAACCATGTTCATGCGTCAACTGTTTTTCCGATGTCATTGTTGTTGTTTTGTTTTGTTGGGTTGCGTTTTTATGGAATAGCTGCTAGTTTTTTTGCAATCAATCGCAAATAAAAAAAAAAGATGTATTTAGGTTTCGGTCAGTTAATAGCATAGTAATTGCTTGGCTTTTACTTTTTTTTGTATCGTAAATAATAATCTTTAGTTTTTTATTTAAGTCCGATTTTTGTTTTAAGACACAGAACAACGTGTTTCTGTGCTGCAATGATGGAAACAAAGTAAGAACACTGCATTGGTGATCGCGGATTTTGAGACAAGATTTCCTGATGTTCAACCGCCATCACGCAAGATCTGTGTCAGTTGCGATAGATGATCGAAAAGTCATTCGTGAAAATCGATTAAAATCGTGAAATTAAGTTCTGCCATCTGTAAATCAGTGTCTAAACCTTGTGAATTGTGTATCGAGACCTCCATTTTGAACAAAATCTGTAAAGAAATGTGTAGTCAAATCTAAATTGAATGCAATTAAACGTAAGGAAGGGTTTGGAGAAAGCGACTTTTGACCCACCCTGTATATATAGTAAACATTTTTATTGGGACATTATTTTCTCTTTGTACTAATCCCTGTAACATGCATGACATTAAAATAACAGACGACCATAAATCTGAGAAAATCTCAAACCCAATTACAATAAATTTCTTAGTAGCTCTCTGTTAGCTTATATGTACGTATGAAACATTCCCACAACGTTGCGTTCACTAATTAACCTCTGCAATTGATAAATGTTCGTTTGTAGCAAGGGGCAAGACCCACTGCGCTAGTGTTACACATTAGACAGCTTCCGTGTTCCCATTTCTCCGTCCCTTGATGCTTCCACTCGTCCCTCGTGCTTTACTTTTCTTTCTCTAGACCTGATTACGAGTTATTTATGGTTTTTCGTCTCTTTTCTGAAGGCACTTGTTACACTGGTCTGATGATTTGAATTTCCGCCGCATTCCTGGGAATTATGAGTGGACATAGCCCACTTACAATTGTCATTAGTATCCAAGCAACGGGCCGCAGATAGATGAAGAAACAAAAGAAAGCAGACTCCTGCCTGGGATTGAGTTAATTAAGTGTAGGTTACCTCATTCGGTGTGGAACCTAGATAGAAAACCTCGTTCGTAACCTAGCAACGAGTTACAGATCTATGTACAGAGTGATTAATTTATATAGAACTAACACATTTCTTTCTTGCCTTCTTTCTTTCTTTCCTTCCTCCTTTCTTTCTTTCCTTCCTTCCTCCTTTCTTTCCTTCCTTCTTCCTTTTTTTCTTTCTTTCTTGTGTTCTTTCTTTCCTTCCTTCTCCCTTTCTTTCTTTCCTTCTTCCTTTCTTTCTTTCCTTCCTTTCTTTCTTTCCTTCCTTCCTTTCTTTCTTTCCTTCCTTCCTTCTTCCTTTCTTTCTTTCTTTCTTTCTTTCTTGCTTTCTTTCCATTCTTTCTACTTTCTTTCTTTCTTTCCTCCTTTCTTTCTTTTTTTCTCTCTTGCTTTCTTTCCTTCTTTCCTTCTTCCTTTCTTTCTTTCTTTCCTTCTTTATTTTCTTTCTTTCTTTCTTTCATTTCCTTCTTTCTTTCCTTCCTTCTTTCTTTCTTTCTTTCTTTCTCTCTTTCTTTCTTTCTTTCCTTCTTTCTTTCTTTCCTTCCTTCCTCCTTTCTTTCTTTCTTTCTTTCTTTCTTTCCTTCCTCCTTTCTTTCTTTCTTTCTTTCCTTCCTCCTTTCTTTCTTTCTTTCTTTCCTTCCTTCCTTCTTTCTTTCTTTCTTTCTTTCTTTCTTTCCTTCCTCCTTTCTTTATTTCTTTCCTTCTTTCTTTCCTTATTTCTTTCTTTATTTCTTTCTTTCCTTCCTTCTTTATTTCTTTCTTTCTTTCCTCCTTTCTTCCTTTCTTTCTTTCTTTCTTTCTTTCTTTCTTTCTTTCTTTCTTTCTTTCTTTCTTTCAAAACGAATGATGCTAGCCACAATTTGTTATGCCTCAAATGTAGAGTATCTTTGGGAGATTACTAACCTCTATAACAAATGTTGAAAATTCTTTATTTATTCGGCTGGAAATTCACTTAATGACCAGTTTTTAACGTCAAATTAAGCAGGAGTTTTGATTCCCTGTCACGAGATGCGCAGTTGTTTATTCTTTATTCTGTACATTTATTGTTATCGAAATTATTATTCTTTTAGAGATCCAGTTGTTTCCAATTTGTTTACCAGTACCAGTATTGTGTTTCTTTTGGGAGGATTGCGAACACCAAATTCTCTCTGGTATGCCCTTTGAGTAGCTGTAATTGAATTCGTAATCCAATATTGCTTCACAAGGAAGAGCCGTTGATTTAATGTGTACTGCATTTTCAGTGACTAAAAATCACCCTGTATAAATATTAAGGCCATAAAAGGAAGTAGGCCCCAATATTTAAGTAAAAATATGACGTTAGCTCTTCAATTATGGACTGGTATTAGAATTCTTAGTTTGATATTAGCCTTCGAAAAGATTAAAACATATTTGGATCTCAGATGATTCTTTCTTTGCCAATCTTACATCTAGTCTGTCTCTTTTATATTAATAAACAGAGACCGGAACTTTGGCAGAATGCCTTTTTAAATGTGTTAAATCTATCTTCATTTTGAAAGTAAATCTGTACGAATTAGGCCTATACCTTTGTGATTGAAACGTCACAGTTTTACGTTGCCCTTTTGTGCCTTTTTTAATATAAATGCTTAATTTACAAAATAAGTGCTCTATTTTGTTAACCTTAGTGTATAGATCATGCACTAAAAATTCCATTTCCTAGAATAAAAATTGTAAGAGCCTTTACATTTCTAACCTGACGAAATGTGCTGAAAAAAAAAAGTGCGAGAGAAAACAGCTTGTAAAATTTTCATGTAATTAAAATTCAAGGGTGGAGACGTTTGTATGTTGCGTAATATTTATGCTTTCGGGCACCACGGAGCATTAAAACTTGCTCAACATACCCAAGTTTCATAACTGTTCAGTTAAGACCAAATCTCGATTGGCAGTACTAAAAACTTCATCTCAACCCAATCGCTGTCGAAGACTGACCACTTCGTTCATCTCTGTTGTGATATTCCAACTTATCCATCCTATCGGAAGCCAGCTTTTCGTCTTCAGCCGCGGAAATGTTCCGCCACTCCGAAATTAGGACAATTCTTTGCTCGCTTCGCAAATTAGATAACATCTGGAACTGGCGTTCTGTTGTAAGACATTCCTTTCAACAATTACTTGTGTTTTCTTGCAGGCGCGATGCCAAAAACACAATACTAGTTACATAACAGGCGGTGGCGTGAACCCCTTGTGCAACCCAGGGCCTAATTATGATCGAATAAAAGTCCACAATGCAAAGCGCTTACATTTTTGCCTGCCACACCCACCATTGATGCCTGCCCTCATCCTTCTTAGGAAATTTGGCAACAGTGCAGGGCAGATGTTGAGGATATACTGAGGTACAATTTGAATTGTCTTACCCGTTTGGAAAATTTCTACGTATTTCATGCTGCATTCTTATTCACTTACAAATGGCTTTTAAACAACCCGGAGGTTCATTGCCGCCCTCACATAAGCCCGCCATCGGTCCCTATCCTGAGCAAGATTAATCCAGTCTCTATCATCATATCCCACCTCCCTCAAATCCATTTTAATATTATGCTCCCATCTACGTCTCGGCCTCCCCAAAGGTATTTTTCCCTCCGGCCTCCCAACTAACACTCTATATGCATTTCTGGATTCTCCCATACGTGCTACATGCCCTGCCCATCTCAAACGTCTGGCTTTAATGTTCATAATTATGGCAGGTGAAGAATACAATGCGTGCAGTTCTGTGTTGTGTAACTTTCTCCATTTTCTTGCAACTTCATCCCTTTAAGCCCCAAATATTTTCCTAAGAACCTTATTCTCGAACACACTTAACCTCTGTTCCTATGTGAAAGTCAGAGTGAGAGTCCAAGTTTCACAACCATACAGAACAACCGGTAATATACTGTAACTGTTTTATAAATTCTAACTTTCAGCTTTTTTGAGACCAGACTGGATGACAAAAGCTTTTCAACTGAATAATAGCAGGCATTTCCCATATTTATTCTGTGTTTAATTTCCTCCTGAGTGTCATTTATATTTGATACTGTTGCTCCAAGATATTTCAATTTTTCTACCTTTTCACACGATATTTTTTTATATTTCCATTTCGTGCAATATTGTGGTCACGAGACATAATCATAAGCTTTGTCTTTTCGGGATTTACTTCCAAACCTATCGCTTTACTTGCTTCCAGTAAAATTCCCGTGTTTTCCCTAATCGTTTGTGGATTTTCTCCTAACATATTCACGCCATCCGCATAGACAAGCAGCTGATGTAACCCGTTCAATTCCAAACCCTCTCTGTTATGCTGGACTTTCCTAATGGCATATTCTAGAGCAAAGTTAAAAAGTAAAGGTGATAGTGCATCTCCCTGCTTTAGCCCACAGTGAATTGGAAAAGCATCAGACAGAAACTGACCTATACGGACTCTGCTGTATGTTTCATTGAGACCCCTTTAGATATATCTTAGATATGAGAAGATTTACTAATTTTATATAAATTCACCCCTTTAATTGGGGGTAGTTTCTTTTACATAAACGTAATGACCGTTTGCATATAAAGAAGTTATGTTACCTGTAACTACTGTAGAAAGTTTGTTGAAAATATCTTAGATATGAGAATAGTTACTAATTTTATATAAATTCACCCCTTTAATGGGGGTAGCTTCTTTTACATAAACATAATGAGAGTTTATATACAAAGAAGATATGTTACTTGTAACTACTGTACAAAGTTTGTTGAAAATATCTTAGATATGAGAAGAGTTATTAATTTTATATAAATTCACCCCTTTCAGGGGGGTAGTTTCTTTTACGTAAACGTAATGAGAGTTTGTATATAAGACGATATGTAACTACTGTACAAAGTTTGTTGAAAATATCTTAGATATGAGAAGAGTTACTAATTTTATATAAATTCATCCCTTTAATTTGGGGTATTTTCTTTTACATAAACATAATAAGAGTTTGCATATAAAGAAGATATGTTACCTGTAACTACTGTATAAAGTTTTATTAAAATCTGATACGGAAAAAGTAGATAATTTTGTCTAAATCACCCCCTGGAAGAATTTCTTTGAGAGCTTGTATACAAAACAAATGTGTTACCTGTAACTACTGTACAAAGTTTCATGAAAAACTGTTAGATGAGAGGAAAGTTATTAATTTTGTTTAGTTAGACTTACGTTTTGGACCACTGCATTGGCGGTATAGAGTAGCTGCCATTAAGCTAGTTAAAATACCTTTTTAAACCACATCTTAGGTCCGCGGACCACGGGCTGGGAACCGCCGATCTTGTGTATCTGTAGACTTCATGGCATCAAGGAAGCTTAGATCGTTGCTATAGAAACGTCAATTTTAATAAAAAAAAAAAAGAAAACCGTGCACCTGAAGACTTATCCACAGTTCAGCATTACGTTGCCATGACAGCCGATTATGTACGCGTTGTTGATCGTTTTCGAAGTGTCTCTTACCTGACGCGGTGGGGGGAGTGGAAGCAGCGGGGGAGGGGCGGGAGATAAGCGACCGGCAGCAGTGATCGTAGCGCCGTGGTGCGGGACGGTTGTGTTGCCGTGAAGTGTGTCAGTCCGTGTGATTCCGTGGTGATGTTGGTGATTTGTGTGCTACGACGAGTGCTTCTGTGTTAGACACGTTGTGTAGTAAAACAAGGGTCAGTTTTATTTCCCTTTGTGATAGCAACTAAGTGTTTCAGTGAAGTATTTCTTTTCGGCTACATTTTAAAAGTAGTTTTGTGCGATTTTTTTAGAGCAGGAAATATGTTGGTCCTCCTCTTCCAATCCAAGGATGCCGATAAATTTATTTCATTGCATTATATTTTAACAAAGCTTTATTTTAGAGGTTGTTTTGAGTTTGTTTGGTGTTATTACTGTTAATACGTGTATATAGGCTATCTGATTTAAAACTCCCTTACTACTAAGATTTATTTCGAATCATCCGTCCTCAAGTGAGGTTGACCACTGGGATCCGGAATTAACAAACAGAAAAGATAAAGGGAAATGAAACGAGTAAAATAATGATCCGATTTGTACATTAAAACAAAAATTTACGTGTTAACATATAGATGATAGTGTAGAATTTGAAGAGAGGTCTTCAGAATTTCCATTACGATCTTCTGAACCTCATAAAAGGGAATTTGAAAGTATTTAAGGATATCACATGTAAATTTTGGTAAACAACCCCTTATAAGACATATATGGAGTAACGGTGGAATGAAAATTTAATGTTCTGAAAATCCTTCTATATAACTGCTTTATCCACCACAAAATATCTTAAAATTTTACTGAAAACAAACTTAAATTTCTTCCGTTACTTTTAATTCTTCGGTATGCAACAGTGATAAGAAAAATAATGCAAGGGACACTGGTGTACTTAAAAACAATTCTGCCCGTAGGACGAATTTTCTGTCGCAAATTTTACGACACCTTTCTGGGGGCTACATTTTAAAAGTAGTTTCGTGCGATTTTTTTAGAGCAGGAAATATGTTGGTCCTCCTCTTCCAATCCAAGGATGCCGATAAATTTGTTTCATTGCATTGTATTTTAACAACACTTTATTTTAGAGGTTCTTTTGAGTTTGTTCGGTGTTATTACTGTTAATATGTGTATATAGGCTATCTAATTTAAAACTCCCGTATTATAGCTTATAAGACATATAGGGAGTAACGGTGGAATGAAAATTAGGATGAAAATATAAATTTTCTGAAAATCCTTCTATATAACCTCTTTATCCACCACAAACTATCTCAGAATTTTACTGCAAACAAACTTAAATTTCTTCCGTTACTTTTAATTCTTCGGTAATGCAACAGTGATAAGAAAAATAATGCAAGGGACACTGGTGTACTTAAAAACAATTCTGACCGTAGGACGAATTTTCTGTCGCAAATTTTACGACACCTTTCTGGGGGATACATTTTAAAAGTAGTTTCGTACGATTTTTTTAGAGCAGGAAATATGTTGGTCCTCCTCTTCCAATCCAAGGATGCCGATAAATTTATTTCATTGCATTGTATTTTAACAACACTTTATTTTAGAGGTTGTTTTGAGTTGTTCGGTGTTATTACTGTTAATACGTGTATATAGGCTATCTAATTTAAAACTCCCTTACTATAGCTTATAAGACATATAGGGAGTAACGGTGGAATGAAAATTACGATGAAAATCTAAATGTTCTGAAAATCCTTCTATATAACCGCTTTTTCCACCACAAAATATCTCAGAATTTTGCTGCAAACAAACAAACAAACAAACAAACAAACAAACAAACTTAAATTTCTTCCGTTACTTTTAATTCTTCGGTAATGCAACAGTGATAAGAAAAATAATGTAAGAGACACTGGTGTACTTAAAAACAATTCTGCCCGTAGGACGAATTTTCTATCGGAAATTTTACGAGTCCTTTCTGGGGTCGAATCCCAGCCTCTAGCGGAAATCACGTAAGAGACTGTAATTTTTAAATATCTATATTTCTCTATTTTTTAAATTAAAACAGCATTACTAACAAGAAATGGGGTTCAGTAATCCCTCAAATCAATTAATTTTATTTCTTGTTCCTTTTCCAAAACCTTGAGAAACGGTGAATCTTCGTTCCTGCTACGCACAATAGACGGGAGAAAAATCCTACAGTACTTAAATATTTCAAAATAACCTCAAAATTGTAGCACGCCACCTTAGAAACACGATATGATCACTGGGCAAGCTGAAACCCACACTACCTGTCTCAAATACATTCGTTTTTATAGCTTATACCCGAGCGATGATTTTCTCAGACATTTTCACACGAAATCGTCACATAATCCAATTTATATTTCAATATTCACTGTATGTATATTTGTAAAGTTATACCATCTCATCACGCAACACAAATCAAACGTCAGTCTCGTGTGTGGTGCGTAGCGAGATGGAAGATTCAATTACTAATCATAAAAATAAATTGAATTTCTTTCCTGCCGTTGCTAAGAAAATATTGTAACTAACGCTGGGATACTTAACAAATGAAAGAGCCCGTTTCGTTTGCGTTAATATTTATTTTATATGAACTCTTATTATAAGAAACGCGTTTCCATGGTTACAGAAAGATTAATCTCTCATATTCTACTCGATTTTGTTTCTGATATCGTAACAGTATTAATAATTTGAGCTTTATGGTTAGAGAAGCAGTAATATTCGCTTGTTTATTTGGATTTGTCCCTCATAATGAAATAACGCTTTTATTTGATTGTAATTGTCCTTTCAATTTGCGACTTCAGTGAAACAGTTTCACATATTGTGTCGATCTATGGACAGTAGCTGCAGCAAATATGTCTATCTGCATTACCTAAATAAAATGAAGGAAATTCTGTGTTAATTCTTAACGCCGTTGATAAAGTATCGATCTGTTCAATTAATTTTACTTGGTTTGATTTCTGAAACTGTATTAAGGTTAATAAAAAAAAGAGGGTAGTTAGGGATGTATAGTTTATTAACCTGAACAAGATTTTTTTTTTTTTTTCAGAATTGCCTCCCAAAAGAAGTTTTCGTACTTCTTTTTACCAAAAATTATTTATAAAATTTGTAGTGGTAGTACCCCAGTTAATTTTCCCGACTTTATGCAATTTTTTTTCGTTAACATTCATTTGTCACAAGATATGCCGTGTCGTTTCCACGGTAAAAAAACAAAATCAACCTTATTTTATTTTCGTTATATTATTTAATCTTTTTCATTTTGTAAAAGCAATAAAATGAAGGGTTTGACAAGAGATATTAAAGTCCACACTTATAGAGTAAAGGTTAGCGCGTCTGGCCGCGAAACCAGGTGGCCCGGGTTCGGATCCCGGTTGGGGCAAGTTACCCGGTTGAGGGTTCCCCCCCCCCCTCAACCCAATATGAGCAAATGCTGGGTAACTATCGGTGCTGGACCCCAGACTCATTTCACCGGCATTATCACCATCTCTTTCAGACGTTATATAACCTAAGATGTTGATACAGCGTCGTAAAATAACCTACTAAAAAAAAAAAGAGACAGTATGTTTTTCTCATTGCCTTTCAAGAATAAAAGATATTTTCGCCCCTATCATTACTGTTGAAATTTGTCGATTCAGAGAAACAGGTTAACATGAATGGTTTACATTATAGTAATCCCAGCTTATTTTTTCGCATTTGTCTAATTAAAATAAACTATTTTCAAGCTATTTTTCTGAATCACTACTAAAAGGGCTTGCGTTGTTTGAAATCTATAAGATACCAATTAAAAACAAACATTTTTATACACTATGTTTGCGATAAAATTGTAGTTTCATTTGTTTTATAAGAAATGTCGTTTCCATGACAACATTTTGGTACAAATATTAATTTATAACACATTAATCACTCCATTAACATGTGTACGGTATACCAGTCAATACAGCTCTTCACAAATACCGTTTCCATGGCGACAAATGGCTGTAAATATTTTATCATGTCTTAATCATTTTTTAACGCGTGTATTTATGTCAATTAAATTTTTCACAGATTCTAATGAGTTTTGTAATGGACGAAGAAGTTTGTTTCGATTGCTTTATTTTCTCTAGACATTTCTGATTATATCATTACTGAATTATGGCCATAAAATTAGTTTACCGACTTTGAATAGCCTCCATCATTTAAAATGACGGAGGAAAATAATATTTATTTATCTAACGACTTTACGGTGCTCATCCATGGCATAAATTATGATAACGTTTTCCAAATCAAGTTCCGCTTACGTCAGTTCCTAATCTAGCTACAACTAGGGTGTCGTACGGGACATTCTATAGAACTTCCTTTGTTAACCGGCAAATTTCTAGTCATAATTTTTCCAGGTGTCAAAATTCGAATACCGAACAACATAAAACCTCTTATTACCTGAGAAATATTGAGGTACTGCATAATTATGTTATTAGATAAAACAACAATTTTGTTGCAGGAGATATGGAGATGTGGAGGCAGAATTTACATTGTTTTAATCCTGGAATATGATGGACTGTATTTCTATCCAGCCATCTGAATTCTTTACCAGCTATTTAATAACGAGAGAAAAAAAAAATCTATAGCATCTGCTTGGAATCGAAGTCGTGAGCTTTCAATTCGTAGATTTGTCACTGACAATCTGGGAGTTGAACTGTGAATGGTGACCGTAAAAATATTTCAGACGCTTCCGGGAATCGAAGCGTTAAAAAAAATAATATTCCATAAGTTCCCTGTACCAACTGAGCCACGTCTGGGAGAAACCACAAGGAATGTGACACCGCAGCGTGAAAACTATTTCAAAGGGAAAGTGGCCTAACTCACAATCGTTTTCTACGCTTTTCCTAAATTCATCGCATGCTTTCTTCAAGTCGTACAATATCTAAAAAATTCCCACGATAACAGAAAATATTCTGAATTGAACCTGTAATATAACTCAGCATTGAAACTATCACAATTTAATATTCTTTTAACAAGTCAATTTCTTACATTTCACGTGTGCGTTAGCCCACTTTTACACTGAGTCACACTATTGTTGCTGTACGAGTCGAGAGAGTGAAATGCACGGAGTGGAATATTGCTTCACGGGTGGATCACATCCAGGGAACAAGACCGCATTTCGCGAGGCATTTGTTTTCTTATCTGTACAAGTTTTCGCTAATTTATAACAATAGACGTCATGCAAATCTACCCAATGCGGTAGCGAATGTACCATCTGATGTAACAGTCCAGGCATTGAAATATTTTCCGCATTTCTAGATGGCCTTGCGTTAAAATTCGTTGCTATGGTGATCCTGATAGCTTGCTGCAATAGTTTTATATGGGCATTTTATATTATAAATCTATAACGAACCTTCTTTTGTCATAGCGGAATTTAGACAACGTATATAATACGACTTACTTACTTACAAATGGCTTTTAAGGAACCCGAAGGTTCATTGCCGCCCTCACATAAGCCCGCCAGCGGTCCCTATCCTGAGCAAGATTAATCCAGTCTCTATCATCATACCCCACCTCCCTCAAATCCATTTTCATATTATCCTCCCATCTACGTTTCGGCCTCCCTAAAGGTCTTTTTCCCTCCGGTCTCCCAACTAACACTCTATATGCATTTCTGGATTCGCCCATACGTGCTACATGTCCTGCCCATCTCAAAAGTCTGGATGTAATGTTCCTAATTATGTCAGGTGGAGAATACAATGCGTGCAGTTCTGTGTTGGGTAACTTTCTCCATTCTCCTGTAACTTCATCCCGCTTAACTCCAAATATTTTCCTAAGCACCTTATTCTCAAACACACTTAACCTATGTTCCTGTCTCAGAGTGAGAGTTCAAGTTTCACAACCATACAGAACAACCGGTAATATAACTGTTTTATAAATTCTAACTTTCAAATTTTTTGACAGCAGACTGGATGATAAGAGCTTCTCAACCGAATAATAACAGGCATTTCCCATATTTATTCTGCGTTTAATTTCCTCCCCGAGTTCATTTATATTTGTTACTGTTGCTCCAAAATATTTGAATTTTTCCACCTCTTCGAAGGATAAATCTCCAGTTTTTATATTTCCATTTCGTACAATATTCTGGTCACGAGACATAATCATATACTTTGTCTTTTCGGGATTTACTTCCAAACCGATCGCTTTACTTGCTTCAAGTAAAATTTCCGTGTTTCCTTAATCGTTTGTGTATATAATACGACTAACTGTGGTAACTTTCGAGGAATATCACTTTTGTTGACGTCGTACAAAATCTTGTCCAATATTCTTTTAAGAAGATTAACTCCATATGTAGATGAAATTATTGGGTATCATCAGTGTGGTTTTAGGCGTAATAGATCAACTATTGAGTAGATATTTTGTATTCGACAGATAATGGAGAAAAAATGGGAGTATAATTGTACAGTACATCAGTTATTCATAGATTTCAAAAAGGCATATGACTCGATTAAGAGAGAAGTTTTATATGATATTCTTATTGAATTTGGTATTCCCAAGAAACTAGTTCGATTAATTAAAATGTGTCTCGGTGAAACGTACAGCAGAGTTCGTATAGGTCAGTTTCTGTCAGATGCGTTTCCAATTCACTGTGGGCTAAAGCAAGGAGATGCACTATCACCTTTACTTTTTAACTTTGCTCTAGAGTATGCCATTACGAAAGTTCAGGATAACAGACAGGGTTTGGAATTGAACGGGTTACATCAGCTGCTTGTCTATGCGGATGACGTGAATATGTTAGGAGAAAATCCACAAACGATTAGGGAAAACACGGGAATTTTACTGGAAGCAGGTAAAGAGATAGGTTTGGAAGTGAATCCCGAAAAGACAAAGTATATGATTATGTCTCGCGACGAGAATATTGTACGAAATGGAAATATAAAAATTGGAAATTTATCTTTTGAAGAGGTGCAGAAGTTCAAATATCTTGGAGCAACATTAACAAATATAAATGACACTCGGGAGGAAATTAAACACAGAATAAATATGGGAAATGCGTTTTATTATTCGGTTGAGAAGATTTTATCATCCAGTCTGCTGTCAAAAAATCTGAAAGTTAGAATTTATAAAACACTTATATTACCGGTTGTTCTTTATGGTTGTGAAACTTGGACTCTCACTTTGAGAGAGGTACATAGGTTAAGGGTGTTTGAGAATAATGTGCTTAGGAAAATATTTGGGGCTAAGAGGGATGAAGTTACAGGAGAATGGAGAAAGTTACACAACACAGAACTGCACGCATTGTATTCTTCACCTGACATAATTAGGAACATTAAATCCAGACGTTTGAGATGGGCAGAGCATGTAGCACGTATGGGCGAATCCAAAAATGTATATAGATTGTTAGTTGGGACGCCGTAGGGAAAAAGACCTTTAGGGAGGCCGAGACGTAGATGGGGAGATATTAAAATGGATTTGAGGGAATTGGGATATGATGATAGAGAATGGATTTATCTTGCTCAGGATAGGGACTAATGGCGGGCTTATGTGAGGGCGGGAATGAACCTCCGGGTTCCTTAAAAGCCAGTAAGTAAGTATATAATACGAGTATTTTGGTTGCTATGATACGATTCATACTAAAACTGACATAAGGTAATAGTTGTGAGGTTAAATTTATGTGTTTTTTTATTAGTAATTTAACATTAGAGTCAGTGTTGTGTCCCATTAGCAATGTCTAATGTCAACTGTAATTTGTTTGGATACGAAATCGTGCACCATTGATTGTTACAAGTAAACAATTTTGCAAGTAATTGCGTAAGAAATACGGTGTATCTGAAAACATGTTTTTTTGTTTGTTTCTTAATTAGTGAACTCTTTTGTAGGCCTATATGTAGTAGATTTAATGAACCCTACTTACGCAAACTTGATAAAAAAAATATATTACTTCCCCCCCCCCACTCCAAATTCTGGAGAAATAGCCTGAAAGTGGGTCTCGTGTGTACAGTTGTGAAATTACATAGCATTCTTTTCAGAACAAAAGAACGTCGCTATTGTCATTCGTGTGTACGGTTGGTTTGTTTAAGCTGCAATGACATCGTTTCCAAGGAAACGAACTTAAGAATTGGATTGCTCTTGAATTCTTCGTAATGTGGGATTTGATAGCATTTGTTTTACGTTACATTTTTGTTTATTGTAGTACACACTTTTAAATGAAAATTAATTGCAATTTAAATTGAATTCTTGGTAATGTGGGATTTGATAGCATTTATTTTACGTTACATTTTTGTTTATTGTAGTACACACTTTTAAATGAAAATTAATTGCAATTTAAATCAAATTCTTGGTAATGTGGGATTTGATAGCATTTGTTTCCCGTTACATTTTTGTTTATTGTAGTGCACACTTTTAAATGAAAATTAATTCAATTTAAATCAAATTCTTGGTAATGTGGGATTTGATAGCATTTGTTTTCCGTTACATTTTTGTTTATTGTAGTACACACTTTTAAATGAAAATTAATTGCAATTTAAATTGAACGTTTTATTTTTATCTTTTCTTGTGTTGATTAGGAATACAATTTTTTTCTTCCTTTTTTATATTTGAGGTTTTTGTAGAACCTTCTGAACTCCTTTGACGTAGTAATAGAAGACTTTCTAGTGACGTAAGAGCACATCTTTTAACAACACGGAACATGGAATTATTAATAAACATTTATGTCCTAGATTGGGTTCAAAACCGTGACCACAGCTTCCATTGCTATGTTATTGTTTAATTCTTGTTGATTTTTTAAAGTCTTTTAATGTGAAATATTTCTCAGCTTATCATAGAGAAAAATTGAAAGAAAAAATACGTTACCCCTTATAGGAATTGCGTTTATGCCACCCGCAATGTATTCGTTAGTTAAAGAACTTAATTTTTCAATATGGCCCAGGTTATGGTTCTACTACAACATTGATCAAATGGAATGCGCATTCTATATTTTTATATTAGCTAATTGATACTCAGTTTTGTTTTAATATTTTAAGAGGTTATGTGCATCACAACATTTCTTGAAAGAAATCACCCAGCCATACGGGATCTCGTCTCTTTATACAGGCATTTCCAACAATAACAATAATAAGTGAATAATGTATTTTGATGATTCTTTATTGCAGTGACTTTTATTTTTGTACAAGGGCCATGTTAAAAATAGTTCCTGTAAATCTGTGATATTGGTGTCAGATGAACTTGGAAAAAGATTCACTTAAATCGTTTTTTAACGTGTAAAAGCCTAACGAAAAAATAAAATTTAATTTTAATTGAATAATAGTACATTATGCAACGAGCCTATAATGATAGTAATTAAGACGCGAGTATGTTTGTTTATGAAACGAGCGCAAGCGAGTTCCATAATTTTCATACGAGCGTCGTAATTACCATTATAGGCAAGTTTCATACGACTCTTTATGCTCGACTATAATTCTAACTTGAAATTATTCATAAGTATTCATGTTATGGTTATCTAAGTGAGGAGCGGAAGTGACCTTCTAAATTGTGAGATGTGCGCAGACGCGAAAGTATTGATTTTTTCCGAGGAACGAATGTCATTGACCTTGATATAATGTAGAGAGTAAACTAAATTTTGATCTTGATATAACATTGAAATTAAATTAGACATTGAAAAACAAGATGACAAATTGAATTTATTTGAATATTATTTACAATTAACGCTAATTATTACAGTAACAGAACATAACCTTCTGCGACAGTATTGGATTTCCAGCCTCCGTGACGTTTCGCTAGTTGTCTTTCGATTGCATATCCGAGAATAATCGATACTTGCGCTTTTATAATGCTACAATGGTGATTTCTGATTGGCTGAACAACTGAACTATAATGAATAGGTGTACTTTAATGAGGTGCATTAAAGGGCTGCTACCAGGTGTATAATTACTACATTTCGGCATGGTCGAGCATAAATTATTGGTACAAAAATGGGAGTGATTAATAAATGCGGGGAATATAAAGACATATTCAATATAACACATTCTAATTCATCTTCTTCCTCTGGATTGTGTCCTTGTGACCATTTCTTAATTATTTTGTAAAATATATCACTTTAAAACATGTAATTTAATTTACATACGAGTATTTATATTAAAATTTGGTGTCAGAATATTAGGAACATTTTTTCCTCCATTTATACTGTGTTTATTCCTGTAATTTTGGGTATTACCAACACTCTGTTAGACTCTGAAGTCACGAATTGTAACACAAATTGATTGTCATATGTTTTTCATTAATCTACTCACATTTTCTGACTCATTGAAGAGGCAGGAGGGATCTCTATGGCCGTGGACTTGGGACCCCGCGTTCTTGATTCGTATGTTTCATCTGCATATAAAGCTCTAAGAGCGACACTTCTGTCTGTCTTCGCAGTGCGTTGACCTTCGTTTGTTTACTGTTGTATTGGTATTGTTTGAGCATTCATCTGTATGACTTATCTACACATTCACTCCTGACAACCAGTACCTTCACCTTCAATTGTTTCGTTATTCTTTTTTTTATTTCTTCTTCTTTTGTTTCTCTTGAGTTTATGTTCATATTCTTGTTTAAGGTCTTCTTTTTTTATTGTATAGATTTTTCCCTTGTTTTGTTGACTTTTTATTTTATTCCTATCTTTTTCATAAAGTCCTTCGTGCTAATTTTTCATTTATTTACTTTGTTTTTTTTATTTTATTTTTTACCTCTCTCCCATATTCTGCATACTATTTCTTTTTATTGTCTGAACTAGCAAGTATTAATTTCAATGAATTAATTCACTCATTCATTGACACTGACAAAGAGTGAATTTTTCAACATTTATTATTTTTTATATTTCTTTTTTAAAATTGTTTATCTTATCCCCTCTGTTTTTTCTTGTTTTTATGTTACTTCTATTTCACTTAGTTTGTTATTTCTGCTATTATCTTTTCTCTTTTCTTTATTTTACCTCTTTTTGCCGACTTTATTTAATCATTTTCTTCATTTTTTCTAGTTCCGCTTTTCCTGTTTTTTTTACGAGAAACTTCTGTTTTTTCCTGTTCCTCATCTCTCAGTTTCTTTTCCCTTCTTTACCTTTCGTCTATTTTAATTAGATTATTTATTATTTCTGCTATTTTCTCCCCTCTTTCATTTTTTGTTTCTTTCACCTCTTCCTTGCAGTCTTTATTTTATCATATTCTTTATTTTCTTGTTTCTCCTTACCTATTTTTACGAGAAATGTCTATTTTCAATGTATAAGAGAGAAAAATTGTAACCTTTTCACATGAAAGGTTTATTCTAATGTCACTCGCGGTTACCATGGAAACAGAAGTAGTTTCCTACGCGGTCCGCCTTTTCGCTCTATGCTTTATTAATGTGTATGGAGGTTTTTCACACAATATTCATGAAAATATTGGGTGTATGGGTTATGTATAAGTTTATACATGAATGTATGCTAATAATAAATCTGTAGCCGAAATTTTTCTGGTAATTTTCGATTTTCCAAAAATAATTGGTCCTAACATATATAATTAACCGCCCTGAAACCGAAAATCGCTTTTCTGAAATTTTTGTCTGTCTGTCTGGATGTTTGTTACCTTTTCAGGCGATAATGGCTGAACCGATTTATATGAAAATTGGAATATAAATTAAGTTCGTTGTGACTTAGAATTTAGGCTATATGGCATTCAAATTATTTTATTTAAAAGGGGGGTTATAAGGGGGCTTGAATTAAATAAATCGAAATATCTCCTTTATTATTAATTTTCATGAAAAATATTACATAACAAAAGTTTCTTTAAAAATCATTTCCGATAAGTTTTATCCCTTGCAAAATTTTTATAGGACTGATATTTAATGAGATAAATGAGTTTTAAAATTAAAATAACTGCCATCTAAGGCGGTGTAATGAAATAAAAAACAAATGACTTCGTCTATAAGGGGCCTTGGGCAGCAACAATCGAAAGCTATGAAAGATAGCCTACAGATAATGTTTCTGTGTTTGTATGAAGTAATATCGGAAGCTAAATTAACCGATTTGTATAATTAATTATTATTTCACCATTGGAAAGTGTAGTTTCTCTAGATGGACATAATGCTATAATGTTATTACAGTAACTTCTGAGTGAATCCAGGACAGGTAGGATTAAAATAGCTTCTTACGCACAGAAAACTTGATAGGCATTCGTTTCCTGTATTTCCTAAAATAATTTTTATGACCAAAAGAGTGGTCTTTGGATCAAAATGATCGCATTTTAATTTTTTTAATACAATTTAAATTAAGTAACATAATAAACGATTTATCCTTCTATCAAACACGAATGTTCCTTCGATCAAACGTCCTATTTTAATTATGTAATGACTTTACATTTATTTCTAACGGGTGCAGCGGAGCGCACGGATAAGGCTAGTATCAAATAAAATATACTACAACGTAATATTAAAGAAAGTACATATTGAACTTTATTGCTTCAATTGAGGTATAGACGTTAGACGCCATTATTTGGATTTCTTTAAATATTCTGCCGTTCTTTTTTTATTTTCCAGTCATTCATTATTTCTTATTTTCTTTCTTAATACCAGTAACCCATTCATTAGTAATGACTTTGCATTCTTCGTACAGTCTCTGATTCAGATCCCTATTGTAGTGCTGTATTTATCATTCATGGTGTAGTGGACTGATACTTCCATGTGAGGCTTGAATTCATGTTTGATCCGTGTATGGGCTCTCCCTTCCCCACTTCCTTGTTGTACTGCAGCCCTTCATAGCAGAGCCACTTCCCGGAAGAGTCGCCACCCCGACAGGGTGTACCTCTACCTGCATAAACCACAGCATTCCCAACCCTTTCACGACATTCGACACAGTTCAGTAATCCCCAGTTATGATTTACCTGCGTTAGGACAGACACTCTGTTTCAACTGTTTTTTCTCTGCTATGTTGCTATGGAGACTATAATAGACTTCCTATAACTTGAAATTAATTAAAGTTTAGTTGATATTATGGAGATATTGTGCTATTACTATGTGTATTAGAAAATAATAGTAATATGCGTTACAAGAGCGGTATGTTGAAGTTTTCATGTTCGAGGAAAAGATTGAAAAATCGAAACGTAGTTGAGCTTTTTTAATTTCCGAGAATTGAAAGAAAACATACCGCTCGTGTATCGTACATTATTTTGTGCGAAGATCGTTTATTACATACCTGAAAGAGGAACTTCTAATTAGTTGCAATGAAATCTCCATCTTGGTTTCTGTTCAATGACGGCAAATTTGCAAAACAAAAATATCTATATTCAACATTGTTGCTTTAAAATGTTTTCTGTGTTTACTATACTCCAGCAGGCCGTGATATACGTCTGTCTTTTTTTTCCCCCAGTCTATAAATGCGAACTTAAAACAAACGGTAAGGTTATGTAATGATTTATTTTTCATTTTAATATTTTAACAATATTATTTATATAACATATTGCAGTAATAACATCGGCATCTGGAATCTTGTTGATTTTTTCACGGCTTCCTTAATGTTACTTGTATCAGGAATGCAATAAGTTTCGTGGAGTAGTAGACTTTACTTAATTTTTGCAAATATTTAAAAACAATAATTAACATTGCAATTTAGGTGAAATTGCAGTGGTAAGTTTCCAATTTATAATTATTACTATGTTAAACGTCTCTAAAAATAATATGTTAAAAGCCTAAAGCAGTAAAATGAATGTCGCGCTTAAGCGGTAAGAAGAGGGAAATTGTTATGTGTGTTACGTTGGGAATACTGAATGTGGTATTTCACACTTACCGCGTATTGGTTCTGTGCGGAAAACAAGCAAATACGCACGATCTCGCACAAAATATGTTGTAAGTCTGATATGACTGGAGCTCCTGTTGTCATGGAAATGACCGTCTTTTATTTATATACACGCTTTAACATATTAGGTCTTATCGCGTGTGTAGATATTTGTATTTGTCAGTAGGCCGTGAAATATTGCGATTCTGTTTCTATTGTCATTTGTTATAAATGGATTTTTAATAGTATTATTGTTATTCATTAACGATACATTTCTGCTTCTATCTCGGAAACGGATGGACCAAATTAATTTATTTTTGGTAGAGAGATAGGGTTTATCATCCCTTTCAAAATGGCGTGTCTGAAGATAATGTTTTACAATTTGAAATTCAAAAGTTTGGTAGGTGGGGGTAAAAGAGTGAAACAGATAATTCAATCTACAGTGGTTTTGAACTTTCCCCTCCCTCGAAATCTAAATCGACGTGTTTTTTCCTCAAATCGTATAAGCTTACCCTGTACATGTAAAATTATTCAAATTTTCATACAAACACACGCTATGTAACACGCCATTTCAACTACTGAGGCTATTCTGAAGGTACAAATTATACTTTGGCACTGCATGGAACAGTGGTGTAATCATAGTCGTGGAAGTATGGGAATAGAATCTGCACCACAGCCTCTTTTTTTATATAAATTTCATCCTCTTAGTTTTGAAGGCCGTTCTACTGCGGAGATTTGAAGCGTTCGATCCGAAATGAAGTTCCTACTGGATTTGACATTGTGGTCAGTGACAATACCGGGCATTGATAACGGGACAGTGACAATTAGATATTGACGAAATAAACAGGTTCAGGTTGTTTTTCTGACGTACTGTATAACAGATGGCTGCCACATGAATATGCATGCAGAAATGATAATGGGCATTGGATACGTTTCGGGATATATGGTCCCCATAAACACATATATACAGCTGTCTACAGTAGTGGCCAAATGCAATATGGAGCGTACACGAAATTTCACCATCAGAATCAAATAGATGGGATAAAAATGTTCCATCTCGTGCGATAAAAATGTTCCAGACTTTAATAAAAGTCACGAATATCTGAAACTGTGAAATATAAAACTGCTAGTTGATTCATTTTTCAGATAGATTTTCTAATCCTTATTTTCGAAGAAAAAAATGTTGGTTTACAGTGAGTGAACAACGAATTAGGAATTTAAAAAATTGTTTTTTTTTTTCTTAGGACTTTATTTAACTTAGTGTTTAGTATTTTCACATATCAAACCTCAAAGCCCTCTAGTGGCAAATAACTAAATTACCAGCATAATCGTGTCAAAAGGATGTTTCATATTCGTTTCTTGACTACCTTTGTGCTGACTTCAAGATTTGGATATCCTGGGTTCAAATCCCGGTGTCGGCTCTTGAGGAATTTTTCTTGAAGGGGAAAAGTTCCCAGGTGTCTATCTAGTCTGGGAACTTGTATAATTGCGAGTGTTCCGGGTTATTAACTAACTTGTCTTCAAATAATCCTGTCTATCACTGGGCAAAAACCTGGACATGTGTTTCATCATCACATTGTTTACAATTAACGCCATCTGTGAGCTAACCAGAAAACGCTAAGAGATCCTCTATGTGTGTATAATGTTCTTGAAAATGTATAAAATAAGATTAGAGTAAGAAATTCCTTATTCGTTGTCCACCCACTTCATTTGTTGTTAAAAATCCACATTTGTTGCATCCACAAGCATTCTTGACCGTTGGCTTTACGGTACAGTCTGGTCTAATGTATAAGATAAGCAACCATATCACATAAAACAATTTTTACGATGATAGTTCAGGCGGCAGACGTATTTGCCTGCTGATTTGGTGGTGCTCATCAGCGTGGGTTCGATTCCCGCTTGGGGGGGTTTTCAAAGGTTTTCCCCAAGTGTATGCCTAATGTCAGGTAATCTATGACTAATCTTCGGCATCATCTCGCCAGCACCAATTACATCGACGCTAAATTGTTTATTGTTTATTGTTAATAAAATAACATTGACAGAAATACAATCTTAGTTCTTCCCTGAAGGAGTAAAATGACTTAATAGTTGATGCAGCGTCCTTAAATAAGAGAATAAAAAACATGGCGTTCTGTGGACTGATGGAAACTCGTTTAGCTTTGTTTGTTCCCTTGAATATACAAGGGCTTCGGGACTATATACTAAAACTCCAGCAACTTTTAGCAGTTTGAATTTCCGATCTTGCACAAATTTTCCCTAAAAATTAAAATAAATTAAATCCGTGGCCCACAGGGCCAAGACTGACCAGCCGACTGCTGGTCTGACGTCCTCATACATCAGCAGAGTTGAACGATCATCCAACCAGTACGGGGGTAACGTGTAGTCAGCACAATGATCTCTTCAACAGCTGACTTTCGAAACCTGATTTCGCTACTCATTGTATCTCCCCAAGTTCGTCACGATGCTGGGTGGGATCTGGTTCGATACACTGACGGAAATTTAATGAGAAAATTCCTTGACTCGAACGCGGGACTAAATTTTCTCTAGAAAGGGATAATTTCTATGTTTACCTTTTCTCCTGTTTAATTTGAAGAGTCCACCGTTGTGATGTAATGTTTAACGTGCCTGACCGTGAAACGAGCGGGTCCGGGTTCAAATCCTGGTTGAGACAAGTTATCTGGTTGAGGTTTTTCAGGGGTTTTCCCTCAACCCATTAAGAGCAAATGCTGGGTAACTTTCGGTGCTGGACCCAGGACTCATTTCGCTGGCATTATCACCTTCTTTTTATCTCATAGCAGTTGATAAAGCGTTGTAAAATAGCCAATTAAAAAGATAGATTATACTCGTATAGATGAGGTGAATTAAATTAGACAGTAGACAGGTCAGGTAGAGTAGATTAGATTACATGGATTGGATTAAATTAGATAATTTTTATTTTATTTTATTGGGTTATTTTACGACGCTGTATCAACATCTAGGTTATTTAGCGTCTGTATGAAATGAAGGTGATAATGCCGGTGAAATGAATCCGGGGTCCAGCACCAAAAGTTACCTAGCATTTGCTCGTATTGGGTTGAGGGAAAACCCCGGAAAAAACCTCAACCAGGTAATTTGCCCTAACCGGGATTCGAACCCGGGCCACCTGGTTTCGCGGCCAGACGCCTTGACCGTTACTCCACAGGTGTGGACAAAAATTAGATAAGATAGATTATATTAGATAAGATGGATTATATTAGATAGATAAGTTGAATTGGATTAGAAAGATTAGATTAATTAGATTAGATAGCTTAGATGAATTAGATTAGGTAGATTAGATGAATTAGACTAGGTAGATTAGATGAATTAGACTAGATAGATTAGATGAATTTGATTAGATAGATTAGATGGATTGGATTAGATTAGATAGATAAGATAGATTATATTAGATAGATAAGATGGATTATATTAGATAAGTTGAATTGGATTAGAAAGATAAGATAAATAATTAGATTAGGTAGATTAGAAGAATTAGACTAGGTAGATTAGATTAATTAGATTAGATAGATAAGATAATTATATTAGATAGATAAGATGGATTATATTAGATAAGTTGAATTGGATTAGAAATACAATGAAAGAGTAATGGAACGGAGAAAAATTCTCTCCGGCGCCGGGATTTGAACCCGGGTTTTCAGCTCTACGTGCTGATGCTTTATCCACTAGGCCACACCGGATACAACCCCGGCGTCGGATAGAATCGTCTCAGATTAAGCTCCAACTCTTGGGTTCCCTCTAGTGGCCGCCCTCTGCACTATGTCATAGATGTCTATGAACGTAGGACCGAAGTCCACACATGTGCTGAGGTGCACTCGTTATGAGTGACTAGTTGGCCGGGATCCGACGGAATAGGCCTAAGCACCGTCTTAAATCACGGAAATATCATATGTACTTCGGTACATTAAAATAATATATATGGATTAGAAAGATCAGATAAATAATTAGATTAGGTAGATTAGATGAATTAGACTAGGTAGATTAGATGAATTAGATTAGATAGATTAGATGCATTGGATTAGATTAGATAGATAAGATAGATTATATTAGATAAGATGGATTATATTAGATAAGTTGAATTGGATTAGAAAGATAAGATACATAATTAGATTCGGTAGATTAGATGAATTAGATTAGATAGATTAAATGGATTGGATTAGATTAGATAGCTAAGATAGATTATATTAGATAAGTTGAATTGGATTAGAAAGATAAGATACATAATTAGATTCGGTAGATTAGATGAATTAGATTAGATAGATTAGATGGATTGGATTAGATTAGATAGATAAGATAGATTATATTAGATAAGATGGATTATATTAGATAAGTTGAATTGGATTAGAAAGATAAGATACATAATTAGATTCGGTAGATTAGATAGATTAAATGGATTGGATTAGACAAAGTAGATGAGATAGATTAGATTACAGACATCAGTTGGTGGGAAATGCCTTTGGTTGTCTATTAGAAGTAGCCGCATTTTTCTTCTATTTCCATTCTCTGCAATGTATTTCATTGCGTGCACGGTAGGTACTGCTTTCTAATGTGGAATGTGTTAAGCGTGTAATCTCGTATATTTCTCGCTTAGCTGACCCCAGTAATCCTTCGTTCCCATACTTGTTTTGCATTGTTGACTCAGTCCACTCGCGATGCGAACGCTTCCCACGTCCAGCGGCGGAACCAGACGTCTTCTGGGCGTCCGGTCCAAGTTCAAGAACTTCCTTTGCCCCCTGGAACGCCATCAACTTGTTCATAATTAGTAACCTGGGATTGTTAACTGATTTATGCAAGGACTCTTGTCTGCCAAGATTCCTGCGATAGAACAAGAACGCAGGTGGGAAAAAATAGATGATCTCGTGACCTTGCAAGTCACGCCTGGGCAAAGGCCACAACCGTGGGCCTTACACCAAGAGAAAGCTCCAAAAAATTATCGTTTGCTTACTGTTTTACAATTAACATTAAGTCCACTTTCACGAATATTGTCTGACCTAGGAACCTCTTCTGTGCTCCTGGTAAATATATCGGAGCTTAGATTAGGGGAGGTGGCGAGAATGGACTCCTTACTTATCGTTGAGGAGATACGGCTGGATATCTTTGTGTGGGGTAAGCTTGAGGTCAATATTTTTGAGTAAAAGAGTATCTTCACTTAGCATGTTTCTGTAAACTGTGTAATTCTCCAAATTTAGTGCTTTCTGTCAGTATTTATATCACAGGACTCCAAAAGTAGCACTTTACTACTACTGCTACTACGAATACTTCCCAGATGAGTTAAATATGAAAGTCATGTACAGTAGTGGCAAAAAAAAAACACACCGGACCGACCCTTGCAGCTGATTTCAGAGCTTTCCAGAGCACGATAGACTGGTAACTAAGACTTTCATGGTTCGAATCCTGCCTAGGAAGGAAACTTTTTTCGAATAATTTCGAAGGAAAAATTATCCCGGGTCCGGGCATCGAACCCGGGACCTTTGGTTAAACGTACCAACGCTCTACCAACTGAGCTACCCGGGAACTCTACCCGACACCGATCCAATTCCTACTATATCCACAGACCTTAAAGTGGGCTGACAACCGTCAAGCAACCAACATTGAGTTCACACTAACTCTGTGTGACTTAAATTGTGGTTTTCTGTTAACGAACAGTGACGTGTATTATGCAATTCAAGCTTTCAAGTATAACTCTCTGTAAAGTTGATTTGAATAATTTCGAAGGATCAGTGTCGGGTAGAGTTCCCGGTTAGCTCAGTTGGTAGAGCGTTGGTACGTTTAACCAAAGGTCCCGGGTTCGATGCCCGGCCCCGGAACAATTTTTCCTTCGAGATTATTTAAATCAAATTCACAGGGAGTTATAGCTACTTGAAAGCTTGATTTGCGAAACTTTTTTTGTTCCTTATTCAAATTTATTCCCAATACTTTTCGATTTTAGCGATATTTTACTATTTAATTAGCTTGTTATACCCAGAACATGAATTACCAGCTTATTCTCTAATGGCTTTCGAAATGGGCTACGTCAGGAGTCGAAACTACAACACTTTCAATACATCACTCGTTATCTTGTGAACCCGGGCGTGGCATGCGCAGTGGCTCATTTCGGGGACTTTGATTATTCCGTCGGTCCGGTTTTTTTTTGCCATTGCTGTACAGTCATAAAAAAAGTTTTGTCGGTCGCACAGATACTTTGTAAGTTCCAGAAAGGCGGCATTGCGCATGATCCGACACACAACGAAACAAAACTAATTTTATTACCTCAACTAGTCCTTGTCTTGTGAACCAGGTCGCTCGTCCTCTGTACATGTCCACTGCCTTCTTTCTGTGACTTACAAAGTATATCAGTGCGACAAAACTTTTTTTCTAAGACTGTACTTAGGTGTGTATTAACACACGCCCGCATATGGTAGAATATCCCACGCTCTAATCTACTTTATTCTTAACTACCTCTCTGTGAACATACTTTAAATTCTTTGTCACAGATCAGTAATATCCCTATTTATGAAATGAAATTAACAGCGATTTGCTTTTGTCTGTTTTGGTATTATCACGATTTCGTATCCTAGCAACCACATATAGTTAACATAGATTGTATTAACGCCACATAACAAGACTGACTCTAAGGTTCGATTGTAATTAATAATGCACATAAAATGAACTTAACAGCGATTTGTTTATGTCAGTTTTAGTATCATCACGATTTCGTATCCTAGCAACCACATATAGTTAACATAGATTGTGTCAACGCCACAAAACAAGACTGACTCAAATGTTCATCAATAATCCACATAAAATGAACTTAACAGCGATTTGCTTATGTTAGTTTTAGTATTATCACGATTTCGTATCCTAACAACCACATATACTTAACATAGATAGTGTTAACGCCACATAACAAGACTGACTCTAAGGTTCAATTGTAATTAATAATGCACATAAAATGAACTTAACAGCGATTTGCTTATGTCAGTTTTAGTATTATCACGATTTCGTATCCTAGCAACCACATATAGTTAACATAGATTGTGTTAACGCCACAAAACAAGACTGACTCTAAGGTTCAATTGTAATTAATAATGCACATAAAATGAACTTAACAGCGATTTGCTTATGTCAGTTTTAGTATTATCACGATTTCGTATCCTAGCAACCACATATCGTTAACATAGATTGTGTTAACGCCACAAAACAAGACTGACTCTAAGGTTCAATTGTAATTAATAATGCACACAAAATGAACTTAACAGCGATTTGCTTATGTTTTAGTATTATCACGATTTCGTATCCTAGCAACCACATATCGTTAACATAGATTGTGTTAACGCCACATAACAAGACTGACTCTAAGGTTCAATTCTAATTAATAATGCACATAAAATGAACTTAACAGCGATTTGCTTATGTTTTAGTATTATCACGATTTCGTATCCTAGCAACCACATATATTTAACATAGATTGTGTTAACGCCACAAAACAAGACTGACTCTAAGGTTCAATTGTAATTAATAATGCACATAAAATGAACTTAACAGCGATTTGCTTATGTTTTAGTATTATCACGATTTCGTATCCTAGCAACCACATATAGTTAACATAGATTGTGTTAACGCCACATAACAAGACTGACTCTAATGTTAATTAATAATGCACATAAAATGAATTTAGCAGCGATTTGCTTTTGTCAGTTTTAGTCTTATCACGATTTCGTATCCTAACAACCACATATACTTAACATAGATAATGTTAACACCACATAACAAGACTGACTCTAAGGTTCATTAATAATGCACATAAAATGAACTTAACAGCGATTTGCTTATGTCAGTTTTAGTATTATCACGATTTCGTATCCTAGCAACCACATGTAGTTAACATAGATTGTGTTAACGCCACATAACAAGACTGACTCTAATGTTAATTAATAAAGCACATAAAATGAACTTACCAGCGATTTGCTTATGTTTTAGTATTATCACGATTTCGTATCCTAGCAACCACATATCGTTAACATAGATTGTGTTAACGCCACAAAACAAGACTGACTCAAATGTTCATCAATAATCCACATAAAATGAACTTAACAGCGATTTGCTTATGTCAGTTCTAGTATTATCACGATTTCGTATCCTAGCAACCACATATAGTTAACATAGATTGTGTTAACGCCACATAACAAGACTGACTCTAATGTTCATTAATAAAGCACATAAAATGAACTTACCAGCGATTTGCTTATGTCAGTTTAGTATTACCACAGTTTAGTATATAGAGTCACGAAGCTCAATACGTAGTAAATATGCATCCATAGATAGTTGCTAACCACTAGAATCGCTACTATCACCTAATTACAGACAATGCGAAATAGTACCAGCACAGTTTGTTGTTCCCAGTACCCTCACAACTCAAGCTTCGTGACTGTATATACTAGACTATGGCATTATCACGATTTGGTATCCTAGCAACGACATATGCAATAGTTAACATAGATTGTGATAACGGTATGTGACGAGAAAAAGGGAATTAATTGGAGCCAAGATGTAAGAAAGGAATTTCGGACAATTTACTTTATTTATTTATTTATTTATTTGTTTATTTATTTATTTATTTATTTATTTCTATAACAGGGCAAAGCCCCAAATACAATAGACAGCACAGATTTGTTAAAAAAAACACAGAATTGCATATTACTTACTTACTTTACTTACTTATTTACTTACTTACTTACTTACTTACTGGCTTTTAAGGAACCCGGAGGTTCATTGCCGCCCTCACATAAGCCCGCCATTGGTCCCTATCCTGAGCAAGATTAATCCAGTCTCTATCATCATATCCCACCTCCCTCAAATCCATTTAAATATTACCTTCCCATCTACGTCTCGGCCTCCCTAAAGGTCTTTTTCCCTCCGGCCTCCCAACTAACACTCCATATGCATTTCTGGATTCACCCATACGTGCTACATGCCCTGCCCATCTCAAATGTCTGGATTTAATGTTCCTAATTATGTCAGGTGAAGAATACAATGCGTGCAGTTCTGCGTTGTGTAACTTTCTCCATTCTCCTGTAAAAATTCAATAAGCAGTCGCGGACAGCCGATGAGGGGTGGTCCTCCAGCTTGGGGGTTGGGCGAAGGGCTAACAACCGATCACCGTAAAAAAAGCTTGTTGCGTATCCTTCAAATAAGCCTCGGAATGGGACTGTTTCTCTGGCAAGACCACAACAGAATTGCATATAACATGAAAAAAGAGATAAAACAGAAACAAATGCAAGATACAAGTGTAATTACAAATTACAAATTAAAAATGAAAAAAAAAAACAAAAACAAAAAAAAAATAAAAAAGGAAGGAAGGAAAGGAGAGAAATCTTAAGGAAAATACAAAAGATGGAAGCGAAAAAAAAAAAAACAGAAAAACAGAAGGGAAAAAGAAAGAAATACAATTCGCTAGAGACAAAATCAAAAAGCGAGTAGGCCTAACATATGAAAGACTGAATATGGTGAATGTTAAAACAAAAGCATCCTGCTGGTTGCCATGCCGACATGCGAATTCCGTTTCCTTTTGAAACCAAGCAAGAATCACGTCGAGCGTGAGTTCATACTGGTGCCGAAAGCGACTGAATTCCTGAAAACTGGAGTTCGTGCCGTGTGCAACAATTAATTTGCGGGCTATTACATACTCAATTAGGTGTTACTTCACTGCAATTGTTGTACTGTTGCTTTCTCCTCCTGTCAGTGGTAGCCCTAACGAGATCACGCTCTACGAGTTGGGCTAAGAGCGAAATTACCCCGCGCATTGGAATGCGGCCTCTCAGATGGCATTTACGTGCATTGTTAGTAACAAATCAACATCATTGTGTGTCGTCTTTTGTCACAATAGCACCATCTATGTTAACTATATGCGGTTGCTAGGCTACTAATTCGTGCTAGTGCTATAGCTGACAAAAGAAAATCGCTACCAATTTTATTTTATAAGCATTATAAAGTGGGACGTATGAAAGGAAGGTCTTAATGTCTTGAAAGGTGTGTGGTTCGTTCCCTGTTACGGTGATTGAGGTATATACAGGGTGGTCCAAAGGAAAAAATAACTCTGAAAGAGTTTGATAACGATTTTTGTGCGAGATCGTGCGTATTTGCTTGATTTCCGCACAAAACCAATCCGCGGAAAGTCTAAAATTCCACATTCAGTATTCCCAACCTAACACACAGGACAATTTCCCTCTTCTTACCGCTTAAGTGACATATTGATTTTACTGCTTTAGGCTTTTAACATATTATTTTTAGAGACGTTCAATATAGTAATAATTATAAATTGGAAACTTACCACTGCAATTTCACCTAAATTGCACTGTTAATTATTGTTTTTAAATATTTGCAAAAATTAAGTAAACTCTACAACTACACTAAAGTTACTGCATTCGTGATGCAAGTAACATTAAGGAAGCCGTGAAAAAATCAACAAGATTCCAGACTCATCATAGACTGGGGGGAAAAAAAAGACAGACGTATATCACGGCCTGCTGGAGTATGGTAAATACAGAAAATATTTTAAAGCAACAATGTTGAAGAAAGATATTTTTGTTTTACAAATTTGCCGTCATTGAACAGAAACCAAGATTGAGATTTCATTGCAACTAATTAGAAATTCGTCTTTCAGGTATGTAATAAACGATCTTCGCACAAAATAATGTACGATACACGAACGGTATGTTTTCTTTCAATTCTCGGAAATTAAAAAAGCTCAACTACGTTTCGCTTTTTCTAACTTTTCTCGAACATGAAAACTTCAATATACCGCTCTTGTAACGCATATTACTATTACACAACGCAATGCGTATCTGTCGTTGGAATTCGTGGTTTTTGGCATTAGCGATAAATGATTTAGCATTTATCCATACATATGACGTTTAGTATTTTCATTCTCTACTATTTATAGATTGATAATTTAGTACTTTTGCAGTCCACCACTGTGGAGTAACGGTTAACACGTCTGACCGTGAAACAAGCGAGCACGGGTTCGAACCTGGTTGAGGTTTTTTCAAGGGTATTCACTCTTCCCATCAAGAACAAATACTGGTAACTTTCGGCGCTAGACCCTGGGCTCATTTCGCCGGCATTATCACCATCATAATATAGGGTAAAGGTTGGTAAATTGTGATGGTAATACAGACGTGGACAAATTATTAACAAAATTGACGATTGTTATGATAATTCTGTTTACAAAATTTGACTTTTCAATTTAGAGTACAGTTGACAATTTTGCATATTTCTATCATTACAATAGATAGAAATATGCAAAAATGTCAACTGTAGTTTAAGTTGAAGAGTCAAATTTTGTAAAAATATATAATAAAAATCTTCAGTTTTGCTAATAATTTGTAAATATGCAAAAATATCAAATGTAGTCCAAATTGAAGAGTCAAATTTTGTAAAAATATATAATAAAAATCTTCAGTTTTGGTAATAATTTGTAAATATGCAAAAATATCAAATGTAGTCCAAATTGAAGAGTCAAATTTTGTAAAAATATATAATAAAAATCTTCAGTTTTGCTAATAATTTGTAAATATGCAAAAATATCAAATGCAGTCCAAATTGAAGAGTCAAATTTTGTAAAAATATAAAATAAAAATCTTCAGTTTTGCTAATAATTTGTAAATATGCAAAAATATCAAATGTAGTCCAAATTGAAGAGTCACATTTTGTAAAAATATATAATAAAAATCTTCAGTTTTGGTAATAATTTGTAAATATGCAAAAATATCAAATGTAGTCCAAATTGAAGAGTCAAACTTCGTAAAAAAATATACAATACCAATCTTCAATTTTTCTAATAATTTCGAAATACGCAAAAATGTCAACTGTAGTCTAAGCTAAAAAATCATATTTTGTAGAAATATATAATAAAAATCTTCAATTTTGCTAGTAATTTGTCCACGTCTGTAATATTATGATAGTTTTTTTTTTGAGAATTTTTTTACAATTTTACTGAGCGAGAGGAAGATCGGTTTTTTGCGTCAACATAGTCAGGGAATGCAAATCTAGTCTTTCAGGTAAAGCTCCCTGTAAAGCAGATTTGTATAATTTCAAGGGAGAAATTGTTCCGGGTACGGGTATCGATCCCGGGACCTCTGGTCATTGTGTACGTTAACAGAAAACCACAATTCCAAGTCACACAGAGTTTGTGTGCACTCGATGTGGGTCTCTGGCGTTTCGTCAGCCCACGCGAGTTGTGTGGATATAAAGGGAAAAGTTGAGACGGTGTCGGGTGGAGTTCCCGGGTAGCTCAGTTGGTAAGAGCGCTGGTACGTTCAACCAGAGGTCCCGGGATCGATACCGGCCCCGGAACAATTTTTCCCTTGAAATTATTCGTAGTAAGGGAAACTTCATGGACAAGTTTCTGCACAAAACCGGCCCTTCTCTCAGTAAAATTGTAAAAAAATTCTCAAAAAGAAGTGTCATAATATTATTAGTATCACAATATTACCAACTTTTTACCCTAATTCAGACGCTGGATGACCACAGCAATCGATAAAACGTTGTAAAATAACCCACTAAAAAGAAAAGTAGTTTTGCATTTTAGACGAAAGGTGAAGTGAGGCTGAAAATGCGATATGTAATTGTTTTTGCGAAATAAATGAGAAATTGTGTAAAAAAAAAAGTAATAAAAAATTTCGTTCTAATACATTTGTGGTTTCCTGACGAGAACTCTGAAATCCACGGGCGCGGGTTCGATTCCCACTTGGGCTGATTATCTGGTTGGGGTTTTGCGAGGTTTTTCGCAACCGTAAGGCGAATGTCATGTAATCTATGGCGAATCCTCGGCCTCATCTCGCCGAATACCATCTTGCTATCACCAATCCCATTGAAACTAAAAAAATAATATAGTAGCTGATACAGCATCGTTAAATAACCAACTAAAAAAAAACTGAATATCAGTTGTCAAAAACAGTGCTGTGTAGAGAAGGGAACTCGTTTGATTTGCTGAAACTTCAAATTAATTTTTTGTCAAATATTTCAGTAAAATCTGTAAATTGATTAATACTGTTTGCTAGAGGAAGTATAATCACTTGAGGCTAAAAGGCGGTACCTGTGCCATACATTGTTTACGGTCTAGGACAGTCATGTCATTTGATGCCCACAGGAGCAAGCGCGCGCTTTTGAGCCCAGGAGAGCCTGAGCGCTTTACAGCGGAAAGGAAAGAGACAGACGAAAGAGGTGGTATATGCCGCTTGGTCGAGCTATATTCAGGGATGGCCAGCACTGATTCAATAGATAAAGGGAAGAGAACTTATTAAAACTGTATCCATGGTAATTTTTAGATTTGCCTGAGAAGTATAAGTGCATTATAAGAATGTAAGTTTTAATTTTAATGCTCATTTTTCACAAGTATGATTTTTTTATTCAAAAGGAATATTTTCTCAACTTTTCGTATAGAAAAGTGAAATTTTCAGTTATAGGCCTATTTATTTAGTAGCCTTACAGAATGTTTTCGTAAATCTAATATACCGTATATACGTATTACTGAAGATAGTGTATTGAAAATTTTGAAAATATTCGCATGGAAATTCTTTGTAAGGAAATGAATTAACAAAGCAACTACTGTTACATCATAAGCAAAAGATACGTGCCCATGTGTTGTAAAAATGTCAGCTCTATAGCTTCAGCAGATTTCGAGAAAATAATTTAATATTCTGATGATAGGAAGTTGCTCACAAATATCACCTTAAAAGCATAATGCGATAAGAGATTTGTTATGTAATATTAGTTACACTTAAAACAGATACAGTACCTAGGTAACTTTGCTTAGTACTGTAATATTGTTTTGATTAGTTTATTGATTACTTTTGTAAGGCTAAAGATACCATCAATATACTGTAAATTCCAACTTATCATGTCATACTCTATCTCTTTCTTTGGAATATCACTTTCTTTATGAATGATGTGTTTCATCCACTTAATACAGTATAATATTGTACTACTATGGAATTTAAGTGGATATTCCTTCTTAACTCTCTATTATGTTATTAAGATTTAAAACACAAGTGCAATATTAAGAAATCAGTGTTAGTACTTTTGTTTTACAGACAATATAGATCATATTAAACAGAAAGAAGCCATATAAAAATAACGACATAAAATTTCACGTTCCTTTTGAAGTTTGTGCACCACTGTTTTCTTAATCCAACAGATTGCTTATTCATATACACAACCCTTCCTCTTTCCATACTTAACGCTTGATGCCCGCGCACGACGTCAAGGTCAGAAAAATGCGCTTGCTTTGACATCACTGTTCTAGGATCTCATGGAAACCACGAAAAATCTAGATCGATTATGCGCCTTCGAGGATCGAACTGAGGTTATCATGAATGCTTATTCTAAAGACTGCTGGATTTAATTTTGCGTTGAGATTATTACATATTTCCTTACATTGTGGACTAGTTAAGGAATCAACCCAAGGACCACTGCATATTGTGTTGATGTGAGCGGAGATCGAAGGTTGGCTTGGCATGCACTTTTAATTGCGAAAGAGTTATTATGACTATGCGAGAAGTTGTATATTTTTTTATCGCGTCTGTTGCCACGACAACTGCAGTCCGCTCACGTGGCCACGGCCACCTGAAACAACAATTTCATAGCGCTGATTGCAAGAGCATTGAGATAGGATACCAGCAGTGGCTATTATGTACAAACACGGGCGTTCAGGCATACCCTGGCGCAGTATCCAACATTCCTACGTTAATATGATGACCTTCGACATATGATCACCATAATGAGGGTGGGATTTAAGTATTTGAGAGCCCTGGAGCGGCATACATACGGGAGACTCCAGAAACCTACATAAATTGAAGACATTATTACAAAAGCAGTCCTAGTCATTTTTAATGAAATTGAGTTAAGGACACATTTTCTATTATTTCTAATGTTTATAGACTCCAAAAATGATCAATATCAGGTGCAATAGCCACAAGAATAAATACCAGTTGTGCGGAAATAGCTGACATGTGTTGTTCTATTTATTTTTATTTTTTTCCCCTAAAAAATAGCAATTTTGGTAAGGGTTGATTTTATGATAATGTCTTCAATTACATCACAGGATACCTGAGAAATTGTAAAAATTAAGTGACTTTTTGATTTTACACAAATGTAACATTAACAAAGTTGGCTACATCAGTGTTGCCAACTCTGGTTTGCTATATTATCAATGAAAAACAAGTTCAGATAAAATTTATGCACATTTAAAGGACAAAACTAAAATTATTTCAGTAATTTAATATCATAATGCACTGATCTCTTAAATTGACTGAGCATATTGGGAATTAAATCAATGGCTTTCCCAAAACACACTATGAAATGTTTCTTTAAAAAAAAAAAAACATGTTTGTCTCAAAAAAGAAGCGAAAACGAGAAAAATTGTATTGTACTTTTTTGTTTGCAATGTATCAAAGAATTCATTCATTCATAGTGTTCAGCCCAAGGGTAGGTCTTTCACTGCAAACCCAGCATTCTCATTCTTTCCTATTTTCTTGCCTTCCTCTTAGTCTCCGCATATGATCCATATATCTTAACGTCGTCTATCATCTGATTTCTTCTATCCCGAACTCTTCTCAACCAGTGACCCTGTCAATTCCTTTTCCTCTTCCTGATCAGTTTCTGCATCATTCTTTCTTCACCCATTCTTTCCAACGCAGCTTCGTTTCTTATTCTGTCTGTCCACTTCACACTTTCCATTCTTCTCCATATCCACATTTCAAATTCTTCTAGTCGCTTTTCTTTACTTCGTCGTAATGTCCATGTTTCTGCCTCATACAATGCTACACTCCACACAAAGCACTTCACGAGTATCTTTCTTTTTCCAGGTGTCCGCAGAAGGTGCTCCTTTTTCTATTAAAAGCTAGCTTTGCCATTGCTATCCTCCTTTTGACTTCCTGGCAGCAGCTCATGTTACTGCTTATAGTACACCCCAAGTATTTGAAGCTGTCCACTTGCTCTACTGCCTCATTTAGAATTCGTAAGTTTACCTTCTTTACTTTTCTTCCTATGACCATGGTCTTCGTCTTGTTTGCATTTATCTTCATCCCATACTGCTCACAGCTGTCATTTAGCTCCAGTAGCATATCCCTTAGTATCATCTCCTCTTCTGCTAACAACGCCATGTCATCAGCAAATCTTATGCACTTTATTCTTCTTCCTCCTACTATCACTTCTCCTATGTTCTGAAAACAGTTCTAACCCCCTGAAATTTAAAAATGTTACTTATGGTCCACCCTGTATAAAGCAAGTATTGTCCATCTTAAAAACAACCTGATTGAATGTGGCCATTATTTTAACAGGAGAATCACAAATACGTTTTTCTCATCACAACAATATTACCATCACTCACAATAGGATCGCCACAACCGGTACAATATTATCACCAGATAATACTACAACCGTATCTCCAAATCACAGCTTTATCACCACCAACTCGAAAACCACATCATCATCAGATCACCACTACAACCATCATTATGAATACATCACCACAGTATCACCACATGAAATCATCACCAACGCCATCACATTTTCGCCATTCCATCGTAACCATTTCAGTCAATATCTGCACGCTACCTCGCGGCCACCAGGCAGGCGTTTAGACATTGTAAGCGTTTAGAAAGTGTTTGCTTCCATACCCAGTGGGAGCCGTGCGAATAAATTTCCTTAATGACCGGCCGTTTGGCTGGCTGCACCGATGGCAGTAAGCTTTAACCGCGGGAGAAATCAATCAGCAGACTAAACGGTTCTCGATTATCGATGAATTCGTGAAGAAACAAACGACTAGCGTACCCAGACGTTGATAGGCCTCGAGCGGATGATATGAGTTGTCTTTTGTTACTATGTCCATATTTCTTTTATTTTCCTTCCTAATCAGTTTTAGTCTTTCCCTTGTTCTTCATTTGTCATCGTTAGAACATGAATACTTTCTATTAAGAATATCTTGTTTTATTTTGATTTTATCAATAAAACTGCTTTCCTAATACAAGAGCTAACAAAATGTATCGGAAATTAAAATAGTTAGGGCTACCATAGTAACCATAGTCGTAGTGCTTTTTATAAAACAAATGAAATATTGCATAATAGTACATCATGCAACGAGCCTATAATGATATTAATTAAGACTCAAGTATGTTTGTTTACGAAACGAGCGCAAGCGAGTTTCATAATATTCATACGAGCGTCTTAATTACCATTATAGGCAAGTTTCATACGACTTTTTATGCTCGACCATATTTCTAACTTGAAATTATTCAGATGTATACATTTTATTTGTATCTGACAAGATCGGAAGAGCCACCGCCGTGGCTCAGTCGGTTAAGGCGCTTGGCTGCCGGTCTGAAGTTGCGCTCGGGCGCGGGTTCGATCCCCGCTTGGGCTGATTACCTGGTTGGGTTTTTTCCGAGGTTTTCCCCAACCGTAATGTGAATACAAGGTAATCTCTGGCGAATCCTCGGCCTCACCTCGCCAAATATCATCTCGCTATCACCAATCTCATCGACGCTAAATAACCTAGTAGTTGATACAGCGTCGTTAAATACCTGAAAAAAAAAGATCGGAAGTGACCTTGTTCTAGGTCGTGAATTGTGAGATGTGCGCAGACGCGAAAGTATTGATTTTTTCCGAGGAACAATAATGTCATTGACCTTGTGTAATCCCGTTAAACTTGATATAACCTTGATTATTGAATTCGACATTGAAAAACGAGATGACAAATTGAATTTATTTGAATATTATTTACAATTAACGCTAATTATTATAGTGACAGAACATAACCTTCTGCGACAGTATTGAATTTCCAGCCTCCGTGACTTTTCGCTAATTGTCTTTCGATTGCATATCCGAGAATAATCGATATTTGCGGTTTTATAACGATACAAAGCTGAGTTGTCATTGGCTGAACACCTGTACTTTAATGTATAATTACTACATGTCGGCATGGTCGAGCATAAAAAATTTTATACTCTTCCAGATGCTATTAAAACTGTAGGTTTTAATTTTAAATTGCTGCCCATGACGCCATAACTGAAACAACAATAGTCGCAAAAATATATTGTTTCCGTAAAAACATTCGTTCTTAAATACAAGGTTTCGCGAGTCTCAGCTTTTTTTTTTTTTTTTTTTTTTTTTTTTTTTTTTTTTTTTTTTTTTTTTTTTCCGAAATCCGCTCGTTGAATTTTAATTGCAGTTATTCGTTACTTAAAAAAAAACCTGTATAAACTTACACATGTTTTATTATTTTAAAAATTTTATTCTCATGCCCATTCTCGCCCACCCCTCGTTTCTGTTTCGTTTTAGCTTCTAGTGAATTTATTGATGTTCTCGTTTTATACAAATTCGGAATTTGTGTCTCTCGCTTTTTATTTCAAGGTTTACTTATTATTATTTTTTTTATAAATTGTTAGCGCGTTTGGAGAGGACCACATATAAAGTAATAAAAAATCTAAACAAACCAAAGATATAAAAAAATAACAGTAATTAAGGGGCAGATAGGTGAAAATTAATCATTTATGATCAAAAATCAAATGTTTTATTTTTCTGAGAAAAAAATAACTTATGCTTTAAAAAATGTATTCCCAAAGTTTCAGTCACTTACGCCGTCTGCAACCGGTCGTAAATCAGCTATTTTTAAATGACTGCGCCTTAAATGCCTCGTGCATGAAAATTTTAAAATGTCATTTTCCACACTTTTTTTTTTCAAAGATTACATATTACAAAAATGCTAAAACTTCCACAGAAACTGTATACTAGAAGGCTGATTTTTTATGCATGCTCATGAAAGCATTAATTCTGTGCATCCATTTTTCTCTACTCCTTAAACTATATTGCTCACAAAATTTTTTAAATTGAGTTGTGTGCTAAAGTACTTGGAATTTTATAAACCTCATTACGTAATATTTTTTAAAACGCAAAGTAATAACAGCACTGATCTGCAAATGCCCATTTTACTTAACATACAATATTGGATAAAAATAAAATAGAAAACAGACTTGAATGTGAAAATTTGGAAACGTTTTAGGCTTTTTTTTTAATCATACTTTTTTTTTTTTTTAATTTCAAAAACATTATTCCTGAATTAGCTTATCCAAACACTAGGGAACAAATTTTCCCTAATTGCTTTACATATAGAAAAGAAGAGTAAATTTAATTTTTAAATTTTTAGCTTTCATATTTCCTAAAATTCAATTTTCACCTGCCTCTCCCGTTAAGGTATGTATTAACGTTTGAAATGGCGTTTTTTTGACTAAAATTTTCTTTGTAATAATGTTAGCTGCAAAATCCTAGTACAGAGCATTGTACGCATAAACAGCAATATCTCAGTGAAAGAAATTTCAAAATTGAATAATTTTTAGAAAATATATGGCATTTTGAAGAAATAGAATAATTTTAAATTAATTATTTTTTTTAAGGAATCAAAAAGTGAAATTGAAGTTTCTGATATATGGTTATGTTAGTCTATTTTCATATGTTGTCTGATAAATATCTTAAAAAGGTTGGTTAAAAAATGTAGATTTTCCTCCAAAACGTTAATACGTACCCTAAAGAAAATAGAAATTACTGCCATTATGTGTTACAATATTCTTCGCTTTCTGCAGATCTTACCGAGATAATCAGAAGATATTTCTAAGCGTGTGTGTAGCTCCTAGAATAACTCAGGTTCTGTTGCTGGGAAGAAACCTCAATGAGTCCACGAACAATTGAAGAGATATATTAAACTCGTTGGTTACCATGGTGATATTTCGGGTACATAAACAAATGAATTTCGAGATTGAATGCATCATTGAAGTCTCAGTGAATAAAAACAAGTGAACCTCGTAGTTAAAAGCGTTGGTTGCCATAGTGAAATCGGAATGAATTTACGAACAATTGAAATGCGATGTTAATCGCAGTTGTGGTGCATGCAAATCAGTGCTTCGTTGAAATACAGTTTGAGTGGACCAGAAGTTGTATCGGAATGGGGTGCCATTGAGTCCGCGCGATGTTTGAGAGTTGCCATCCCAGTTCGGACCCCGAAGGGGGTTCTGGCGGGCCTCGATGCGCGGACGTCGCGGAGAAGCTGGCGCAGCTCTTCGGCTGGCGGCAGACGTACAAGGTGGAGAAGCTCCAGAGGTCGCTGGCAGACTCGGTGGCTCGCAGGAACCTCCAGCAGATGCAGAACCGCCTCCAGGAACCTCCCAAGAAGGTGAGTTCATCGGTTACGAAACGTTAGATCAGGGGGCAAAGCAGCTATCCTCGGAGATCCGGGGTTGCCTTACATTGCCTCTGTACACAAATTTCAATATCGCAGTTTCGTACAGGGCCGATAGATTTTTAAGATTTGGGTGCTGTAACTTAGCTGACGACATTTGTCGAAGAACTGAGAAGGTCACATGACTGGTAATTATCTGTACGAAATTTATTCTTCGGCGATAATGACGTTCTCGATATTTACATTTCCGTATATATAGCAGCATCAGATCTAATTAAATAGTGAATTTCGCAGTTTCCTCATTTAGTTTAAACCTATTTCCATAGCAACGCCAAATTTTACCAAACTGTGAATCTCATCACTTCTTGAAATAGAATATTTTCATTTGAACATCTGATTTCAATGAACTACGAACGTCTTAACTTGCTATTTATATTTTTTTCATAGTAACGTCAAAAGTCATTGAACTGTGATCTTCATAACTTCTTGAAATTGTCTTTTATTTCCATAGTAACGTCAAAAGTCATTGAACTGTGATCTTCATAACTTCTTGAAATTGTCTTTTATTTCCATAGTAACGTCAAAAGTCATTGAACTGTGATCTTCATAACTTCTTGAAATTGTCTTTTATTTCCATAGTAACGTCAAAAGTCATTGAACTGTGATCTTCATAACTTCTTGAAATTGTCTTTTATTTCCATAGTAACGTCAAAAGTCATTGAACTGTGATCTTCATAACTTCTTGAAATTGTCTTTTATTTCCATAGCAACGTCAAAAGTCATTGAACTGTGATCTTCATAATTTCTTGAAATTGTCTTTTATTTCCATAGCAACGTCAAAAATCATTGAACTGTGATCTTCATAACTTCTTGAAATTGTATTTTATTTCCATAGCAACGTCAAAAATCATTGAACTGTGATCTTCATAACTTCTTGAAATTGTCTTTTATTTCCATAGCAACGTCAAAAATCATTGAACTGTGATCTTCATAACTTCTTGAAATTGTCTTTTATTTCCATAGTAACGTCAAAAGTCATTGAACTGTGATCTTCATAACTTCTTGAAATTGTCTTTTATTTCCATAGTAACGTCAAAAGTCATTGAACTGTGATCTTCATAACTTCTTGAAATTGTCTTTTATTTCCATAGCAACGTCAAAAGTCATTGAACTGTGATCTTCATAATTTCTTGAAATTGTCTTTTATTTCCATAGCAACGTCAAAAATCATTGAACTGTGATCTTCATAACTTCTTGAAATTGTCTTTTATTTCCATAGCAACGTCAAAAATCATTGAACTGTGATCTTCATAACTTCTTGAAATTGTCTTTTATTTCCATAGCAACGTCAAAAATCATTGAACTGTGATCTTCATAACTTCTCGAAATTGTCTTTTATTTCCATAGCAACGTCAAAAATCATTGAACTGTGATCTTCATAACTTCTTGAAATTGTATTTTATTTCCATAGCAACGTCAAAAGTCATTGAACTGTGATCTTCATAATTTCTTGAAATTGTCTTTTATTTCCATAGCAACGTCAAAAATCATTGAACTGTGATCTTCATAACTTCTCGAAATTGTCTTTTATTTCCATAGCAACGTCAAAAATCATTGAACTGTGATCTTCATAACTTCTTGAAATTGTATTTTATTTCCATAGCAACGTCAAAAGTCATTGAACTGTGATCTTCGTAACTTCTTGAAGTGTCTTTTATTTCCATAGCAACGTCAAAAGTCATTGAACTGTGATCTTCATAACTTCTTGAAATAATTTCTTGCTTTCCTAGCAATGTCAGATCTCATTAAATTGTGAATCTCTTAATTTTTTTTAGATTTAGATGTCCTTACCAACATAAGATCTCATTAAACGGCGAATCTCATTAAATTTGCGAGATATGAATGATTTCCATAACAGTGTCAGGTCTCATAACTTCTTGAGATAGAATATTTTCATTTGATCGTCAGATCTCATTGACCTACGAACGCATTTATATTATTTCCGTAGCACCGTCGAAAGTCATTGAAATGTGATCTTCATAACTCCTTAAAATTACTTTTGATTTCCCTAGCAACGTCAGATCTCATTAAATTGTGAATCTCGTAACTTCTTTTAGATTTAGATGTTGTCCTTATCAACATAAGATCTCTTTAAACGGCGAATCTCGTAACTTTGTGATTTTCATAACAGTGTCAGATCTCATTAAACTGTGAATCTCGTAACTTCTTGAGATAGAATATTTTCGTTTGAACGTCAGATCTCATTGAACTACGAACGCATTTATATTATTTCCATAGCAACGTCAAAAGTCATTGAAATATGATCTTCATAATTTCTTGAAATTATTTTTTATTTCCCTATCAACGTCAGATCTCATTAAAATGGTGAATCTCGTAACTTTTTTATCTTTAGATGTTGTCCTTATCAACAAAAGATCTCATTAAACGGCGAATCTCATTAACTTTGTGAGATTTAATTAATTAATTTATTTATTATTTAGCTAATAATTGTAACATAAAATGTGAAATATACAGAAAAACTTTAGCTCGCCCCTGAAAGAGTAGAACTCGTGCTCAGGGGCGGATTCCTGAATTGAAATTAATAATTTTACAATACAATTATAATTAATAATTACACAATACAATTTGCAATTATAGTATATAAATTTAAATTTACAATTTTTCAAAAATTTAAATTTTGATTTCCATATTAGCGTCGGGTCTCATTAAACTGTGAATCTCATAACTTCTTGAGATAGAATATTTTCGTTTGAACGTCAGATCTCATTGAACTGCCAACGTCACAATTTGCGATTTATATTATTCCCATAGCAACGTCAACAGTCACTGAACTGTAATCTTCATAATTTCTTGAAATTATTTTTCATTTCCCTAGCAACGTCATATCTCTTTAAATTGTGAATCTCATAACTTTTCTAGATTTAGATGTTGTCCTTACCAGCATAAGATCTCATTAAACGGCGAATCTCGTAATTTTTTTAAATTTAAACGATCCCCATATTATCGGTGTTAGGTCTCATTAAACTGTGAATCTCATAACTTCATGAGATAGAGAGTATTTTCAGATCAACATTAGATCTCATTAAATAACGCTTAATGTACAGCTTGTAATGTACAATTTGATCTGCGCATAACTTTTTATTTAATGCAACTTCTAATCTGGAGGATGGAGCAATGGAAGAATGATTAAATGACGTAATCCGTACTCCGCACAGATCTCATAGAATGTTTCATAATCTCTGATCTCCCAGTCAATTGGTCCACCACACACAGTTAACATATGGTGCACCGCATTCCACGTGTGAATGCGGATAGAACGTTTTCATTCCCAAGTCCAGCTTTCCGTGTCTGGCTAGCTTGCACGTAAACCTTGAAGGCGATAGTGGGTAAACACGCTCGCGGTACATGTCGCCACAGATAACGATTGAGGTTATGTTCCTTTTCGGTACACACGTCAAACTGATATGCGGCCAAACAATTCGAGTTAAAATGAAATATAAACCGTACTAGACAGTAATGTTACTCGGAAAGGTCAAGACTATCATCAGTTATGTTAATTTATCTCTCCTGTTCGGGAGCGATAAGTTACCGTGGAAACAAGAAAACAAAAGAAAGCGATATACGTCGCATTTTATAACCGGCAATAGCCTAAACTGCTTGCATACGATCAAATTTTCTTGTGAAGTATTGAATTGGAAGAAATAGTAATATGCGTTACAAGAGCGGTATGTTGAAGTCTTCATGTTCGAGGAAAAGTTTGAAAAAAGCGAAACGTAGTTGAGCTTTTTTAATTTCCGAGAATTGAAAGAAAACATACCGCTCGTGTATCGTACATTATTCTGTGCGAAGATCGTTTATTACATACCTGAAATAGGAATTTCTAATTAGTTGCAATGAAATCTCCATCTTGGTTTCTGTTCAATGACGGCAAATTTGCAAAATAAAAATATCTATCTTCAACATTGTTGCTTTAAAATATTTTCTGTGTTTACTATACTCCAGCAGGCCGTGATATACGTCTGTTCCCCCCCCCCCCCCCAGTCTATGATGAGTCTGGAATCTTGTTGATTTTTTCACAGCTTCCTTAATGTTACTTGCATCACGAATGCAGTAACTTTAGTGGAGTTGTAAAGTTTACTTAATTTTTGCAAATATTTAAAAACAATAATTAACATTGCAATTTAGGTGAAATTGCAGTGGTAAGTTTCCAATTTATAATTATTACTATATTGAACGTCTCTAAAAATAATATGTTAAAAGCCTAAAGCAGTAAAATCAATATGTCACTTAAGCAGTAAAAAGAGGGAAATTGTTAGGTTGGGAATACTGAATGTGGAATTTTAGACTTTCCGCGGATTGGTTTTGTGCGGAAACCAAGCAAATACGCACGATCTCGCACAAAATTTGATGTGTACAAGCAGAATTCTAGAGCTACCTTCTTTTGTTTTCATGGAAAACAGAAGAACGTTTTTTCTCATCTTCAATTCTGAAAATAAGTTACCAAGGAAATAAGGAACAGAAGAATGTGATGTGTGATAAAAAAATGTAGTAGCCTCAGATGTCATAGCAAAACTTTCGTTTGTTTTCCTTACAAAACACGTGTTGTTATGGAAATAGAGACAAAAGAATGTGTTGTCTCATATAACGTTTGGAAACATTTCGCAATGGACTTTGTCATTTCACAGTTAGTTATTATGAGGTAGGAGCACAACTCGACACATTAAACCGCTTTGTACACTAGTGAACATTTTTAAAACGGTTTTTGGTCCATTTTTGTGCATACATTCCTAATGTAGGGTAATGTTGAACACTATTCATCACAGACCGGTTATTTTCGTTTGTTCGATTCCCGATTATACTTTGGAATTGTTTAACTGCGTAGACACAAGAATTCTTTTCGTCTCTCAAGTTTTTTTTCGTTGTTTATTCATTATTTATTTTCTACAGTTTATTTGTGTTTATTTATTTCCTCCTCATTATTTACATTTTGTTTGTCTTCTTACTGTGTATTTTCTTCTTTTTTCATTGTATATTTATTATTTATTTATTTGTTTGTTTATTTACTTATTTATTTGTTTATGTATTTATTTATTTATCTTGATTACACAACTTTTAACACTATCACTTCGGAAAACGTATTATGTGTCTTTCACGTGTTACATTTTATTACCTCGTTAACATGTTTCAGCCTGTTATCGGCCAATTTCAGAACTGGTCGTTGCTGGTCTTGGCGGCTTTTGTTTGTGTTTCCTGTGGGAGTGTGTTTGTGTAGTGTAATGTGGAGTCAAAGAGTGTATGTGTTTTGAAGTTGAGTTGTGTGTTGAGAATTTCGTTGGGATGTGTTTTTTGTGTGTATATTTCATATTGTTCTAGTGTGTTGAGTTTCTGGCTTTTTGGTTGGATGTGTAGTATTTCCATATCTGTGTTGATGTCTCTGTAGGTGTGGTTGGCATTTGTGATGTGTTCTGCATATGTGGAGGTGTTTTGTAAGTTTGTTATGGCTGTGATGTGTTCTTTGTAACGAGTTTGAAATGATCTGCCTGTCTGTCCTATGTAGAAGTTGTTGCAGGTGTTATATTTGAGTTTGTATACGCCTGTGTGGTTGTATTTGTTTGTTTATGTTGTTTGTGTGTTGAGATGTTTTTGTAGAGTGTTATTTGTTCTGTATGCGTTGTTGTAATTCAATTTCTTGAATGAGGTTGCAATCTTGTGTGTGTTTTTGTTTTCGTATGTTAGTGGGACGTATTTTTTGTGTTCTTGTGTTTGTGTTGTATTCTTATGTTTCTACAAAAACATCTCAACACACAAACAACACAAACAAACAAATACAACCACACAAGCGTATACAAACTCAAATGTAACACCTGCAACAACTTCTACATAGGACAGAAGGCAGATCGTTTCAAACACGTTACAAAGAACACATCACAGCCATAACAAATTTACAAAACACCTCCACATATGCAGAACACATCACAAATGCCAACCACACCTACAGAGACATCAACACAGACATGGAAATACTGCACATCCAACCAAAAAGCCAGAAACTAAACACATTAGAACAATACGAAATATATAGACACACAAAAACACATCCAAATGAAATTCTCAACACACAACTCAATTTCAGAACACTCACACAGTCTTTGACTCCATATTACACTACACAAACACAACCCCACAAAACAAAACCAAAGGCGCCAAGACCAGCAACAACCAATTCTGAAGATGGCCAATAGCAGGCCGAAACATGTTAACAAGGTAATAAAATTTAACACGCGAAAGACACATAATACGTATTTCGTATTTATTAATGTTTCTTTAGTCTTTCTGCTTTCTCTTATTTTTTTTCCTTCCTTTTTCTTTATTTCTTCCTTACTATCTTCCTTATTTTCTTTTTCTTTCTTTCTTATTTTAGCCTATTTCTCTCTCTTCCTATCTTCCTTGTCTTCTTTTCTTTTTCTTATGTTATTTCTCTCTTCCGATCTTTCTTATCTTCTTTTCTTTCTTCTTTGGTTTTTCTTTCTCTCTATTCTTTCCCTCTATCGTGCTTCTTATCGCTGTCTTTTATATTTCTCTCTACCTTCATTTCTCTCCAACTCTTATCTTCTTTACCAACCACTTTTTTTTTCTGCCCATCTATTCATGTATGTATGTTGGAATGCGCTATTTCCATTGCATTTTTTTTGGTATGTAACCTTAACACACTTCATAATCAGTGCATATAACTGTTTTATATTGTAGATATCTTATTTTAGTTGTATCGTTAAATTCTTATTTTGAATACGTGTATTAAACATACGAATTCTACAATTTTTTTCCCATTTGTCACTGATAAAAAAAGTTCCATCTTCTCATGTTGGTAACATCGGAAAGTAGGTTGTCGATGAACGAGCAAGATCTTGGAATCTGGCCTACATGCCGACTTTGTTCTTTCTACGACATCGCCAGAAATGGCGACTTCCATACAAAATGCAGTCCACGAGAAAAACTTGTAGTTCTCCTTTTAAGGCTCCAAAATATATATATATATATATATATATATATATATTTTTTTTTCGTTTCAATAGTTCACGTAGCTGCCGGTCGTCCTTCGAACCAATGGACTGTGACATAAAGAAGCATACCGATATCGGCGCGCGATTTTCTTTTCTTTTTCGGTCTCCGTTTCGCATTCATTCGTCAATTGCCTTGTCGCATGGTCGATTAGCTCACTCGTTGCTTGGTTACAAAATCGCCTGCGATTGTTTCGATAAACCGCGTAGTTGTCTTGGCGACGTCGGCTTTCAATTGTTCATCCGCTGAAAAGCCTCCTAATCTGGATAAACGTGACGTTTGCAACCACAAAATGTCCAAATCATTGCAGCTGGAGTTGTGTCATTTTGTCTTGTCAAATTAATTTGTATAGTCTCTTAAAAGTGGAAAAGAATATTATAGCGTAATCTGTATTTATGTAGAAGGCTAACTATTGTTTTACACTAAATACAGAGAATAAATATACTGTGAGGGGTTTCGAAACAAAACCACTTAAGTTCACTACAGTCGTAATTCCGTTTAAAAGGGACTCAAACTCTCAAAGGGTAATATTTCAGTCTTCGAATGGAATTTGTAGCCCGATGTAAGGCCTTTCGAGAAGATGAATCTGTTTCAAAATCAGTTACGGCCCAAACTGGACTTAGCCGGTTTTGTTTTGCAATTCCTCAATGTGATATTGCAAATCTGCATGCAGACATGTCTTCTACAACCAGTTAAAGGGATTTTTTTATATACAGAACGTCATATCACATTTACAAAAATAACGCAAAATTGTAACGAGTTATTTCTGAATTTCCATTTTATCATTAACTGTAGGTGAAAGTGACATTGAGACAATCTTTGTCCACAACTTCTCGTTTCGGAGATATCGACTTACGTAGGTGGCAGGTCCTTCACTGCAAGCTCAGCATTATACATTCTTCTCTATTTTCCGTCTTAGTCTCCTCATATGATCCATATATCTTAATGTCGTCTATCATCTGATATCTTCTTCTGCCCCGAATGTCTCTACCGTTCACCATTCCTTCCAGTGCATCCTTCAGTAGGCAGTTTCTTCAGTGACGCAATCAGTTCCTATTTCTCTTCCTGATCAGTTTCAGCGTCATTCTTTTATTCACCCACTCTTCCCAACACAGCTTAATTTCTTACCCTGTCTATTCATTTCACACGCTCCATTCTTCTTTTTTTTTCCTTTTTTCTTCCTGATCTTATTCTTTTCCCCTTTTCTTGCTGATATTTTTGTTTTCTCTTTTCTTGCTGATCTTTTTCTTTTTCCTTTCTTCCTGATCTGTTTCTTTTCAGCTTTCCTTTTTGACCTCTTTATTTTCCTTTTTCTTCCTGAACTTTTCTCTTCTCTTTTTGTTATTGATCTTTTCCTTTTCTTGCTGATCTTTTTCTTTTCACTTTTTACCTGATCTTTAGTTTTTCCCCTTTTCTTGCTGATCTTTTTCTTTTCTCTTTTCTTCCTGATCTTTTCCCTTTTGTTCCTGATCTTATTGTATTCCCCTTTTCTTGCTGATCTTTTTGTTTTCTCTTTTCTTGCTGATCTTTTTCTTTTTCCTTTCTTCCTGAACTGTTTCTTTTCAGCTTTTCTTTTTTACCTCTTTATTTTCCTTTTTTCTTCCTGAACTTTTTTCTTCTCTTTTTGTTGTGATCTTTTCCTTTTCTTACTGATCTTTTTCTCTTCACTTTTTTCCTGATCTTTACTTTTTCCCCTTTTCTTGCTGATCTTTTTCTTTTCTCTTTTCTTCCTGATCTCTTTCTTTTTCCTTTTCTATCTGACCTTTTTTCTTTTCCTTTTCCTTCCTGAACTTTTCTCTTCTCTTTTTTCTTATTGATCTCTTCCCCCTTTCTTACTGATCTTTATCTTTTCCCCCTTTCTTCCTGATCTTCTTCTTTTCCCCTTTTCTTGCTGATGTTTTAAATTTTCTCGTTTTCCTGATCTCTCTTTTTTCCCTTTAATTTTTTCCCCTTTCCTTCATTTTTCGCTTTCACTTTCCTTTTTCATCTTTTCTTCCACTTTCTTCCTAATCTTTTCTTTGGTCTTTTCTTTTCCTAATATAGGCCTACTTCTTCTCAATTTTTCTCATTTTTTTTATTTTTTATGTTATCCTTTCCTTCGTGTCTTCACATTTTCTTCTAATCTCTTCATCTCCCGTCTCTCCATCTTATTCACTTCCTCCTCATCTCTTTTTCGTTTGCTCACGTTCTCTTCTTGCTACTCATTTGTTTTTTTTTCCCCTCTCCCCTTCTATGTGTCCAGACTTTTATAGCCACGTTGTATTACATAACTTTAAGTAGGCCTACTTCATACAATACATACACGCTCTACATGTTACATAAGCTGCAGGCGCACATATGCTGTATTTACGTCCTGCATACTGAAATATGCACAACGCCCGTGTCTGTCCTTGTGTGTGAGTCTCGGAAGTTGTTGCAGCGGAAATGCGTCATCTAGAGAGACCAAGGTCCGGGCGGTGTTGTTTACAAGGGTCCTTCCATCACGCCCTGATGGCTACAAGTTGAAGGAGATGCCTATTTAATTGCTGGTTTCCTTACGCCATTAATATGTTACCATATTGCATTAAATAGCAGATCTACAGCCACCACAACATATATTTTAACCAAAGCATTGCTGCCACACTATTTCAATGCGATGTATCTTATTATTGCACATATTTTTTTTATTTCCTCGTCGTTTTTCTAATGTTGAGGTCTGTAAATCTCTGAGCGTTGAGTTACTATAGCAACAAATCACTCTAAGCCGTTCAAGAAATAGACAAGTGCTCCAGTAAAAGAGGTCATTGGTTATAACACGTTTTCCGAAGTTGGTCAGCCTGTCAACTTAGTTGCTATGGTTTTAGCTCTCTCAATTGTCCTTAATCACTCTTTTTTTGTTAACCCTGATTGTTTGATGCAATGACTCAGGAAGATTTACTGTACCGGTTCGATTTCAACCTAAATAAAAAGAAGAATTTAAAGAAAATGCAGACGAAGATGTGAAGTACCTACTGTATTAGATTTTTTACGACGTGCTGTCAATACAAAAAAAAATTCAAAGGTAAATGTAATTTTTGCTATTCAGAACGCCAGTCTAAAACAGAAACATCATTGTGTTGGGCAAACAGTGAGGATTTTCATTTGTTATTTTTGCGTTTCCTTAGTAACCATTTTAATGATTAAAACATTAACTATTTTATTAATACTGTTATAAGAATAAATTAAGTTTTAAGCCGTGTTTTTATCATTAAATATTAGGAGGCAGCTGGTTCAAAACTATTATGAAGGCAATAGAAGCCTTTCTCAAGATATGAGAAAATTTCGGGCACTTCAAGGACCATGATAATGAAATTTGAATTTTTTTTTTTCAAATTGATGCGCAATTTATATTTGTTATACCTATGTGGAAATATCATTACCCTAACAACTTATATTCCAGAATAATTTTGAAAATGAAATTGCGCCCAAATTATATGTATGTATTTATTCACACTGCAATGGATATATACACGGTGGCATTGGTAACTAATTACACTCAATAATGACAATAATAAACACAATTAATAAAAAATACAATTAATAATAATACTAATAATTAATGGCGGCCGGGTAGCTCAGTTGGTAGAACAGCTGGCTACGGACTGGAAGGTCCGGGGTTCGATCCCAGGTGGTGACAGGATTTTTTCTCGTTGCCAAACTTTCAGAACGGCCCCAAAGTTCACTCACTCTCCTATAAAATTGAGTACCGGGTCCTTCCCGGGGGTAAAAGGCGGTCAGAGGGTGGTGCCGACCACACCACCTCATTCTAGTGCCGAGGTCATGGAAAGCATGGGGCTCTACCTCCATGCCCCCTAAGTGCCTTCATGGCATGCTACGGGGATACCTTTACCTTTTATCTTTACTAATAATTAATACTAACAATAATTAATAATAATTAATAATAATAATAACAGGGAGCATCCTAAATTAAATGAAGCACGATCACTTAAAATAACATTTAAAGTAAATCTAATTTGTACTTTAAACCTAAGTTCGAACTAAAACCCACGAGTATGATATGTTCATATCTGCACAAGTACCTTTCAAATTACACTCATTTCGCTGTCAACTCACTCACTGCACTGGAACCACGACACATTTCACTGATTCTATCCTGATTTCACTAACACTTCAAAAACACTTCACTGTTCAAATATTTTGCACTGCCACTATAAACTATAAAGCTTCACTGACAGGAACACGTTTCACTTACACAGCACACTTCACTGACACAACATACTTCACTGACACAACATAATTCTTCACTGATAGAACACTTCAATAATAACATATAATTTACACCCTTTAAATAGTGTGTATAATATACTACCGTCTATTAGTAAGGTCCTTAAGCCTATTTTTAAATACATTTTTGGTTGTTGGTAAAGCCTTTAGTAAGTCTGCAGGTAAAACATTACAGTCCCTGATAGTACGATTGAGAAAAGAAAACTTTTCAGTGTCCGTCCTCTGTCTTCTTTCCCTCAATTTATATATATATACAGAGTGAATCAAAATTCTGAAACCATATAAATATCTTCCATATGCTTGATTTTCGATGACTGTAGGTGTTACCAGTATTTGTAAGACCAAATGCTCTACCAGTGACACATTCGATTCTAGTCCTCAGCTGTCTCAAAAACCGCCATTTTGGATGCAACAGAGTAAGAAACGAAGCTGTGTTGGAAAGTGTGGATGAAGAAAGAATGATGCTGAAACTGATCAGGAAGAGGAAAAGTAATTGGCTGGGTTACTGGCTGAGAAGAAACTGCCTACTGAAGGATGCACTGGAAGGAATGATGAACGGGAGAAGAGTTCGGGGCAGAAGAAGATATCGTCCACACCTGTGGAATAACGGTTAGCGAGTCTGGCCGCGAAACCAAGTGGCCCGGGTTCGATTCCCGGTCGGGGCAAGTTACCTGATTGAGGTTTCTTCCGGGGTTTTCCCTCAACCCAATATGAGCAAATGCTGGGTAACTTTCGGTGCTGGACCCCGGACTCATTTCACCAGCATTATCACCTTCATCTCATTCAGACGCTAAATAACCTAAGCTGTTGATAAAGCGTCGTAAAATAACCTACTAAAAGAAAAAGAAGATATCAGATGATAGACGACATTAAGATAAATGGATCATATGCGGAGACAAAGAGGAAGGCAGAAAATAGGAAATACTGGAGAATGCTGGGTTTGCAGGGAAAGACCTGCCCTTGGGCAGAACACTATGAATGAATGAATGATATATAAATTGTTGTGTGGAATAGAGTAGAAGATTGAAATTACGAGAAATTACAATGAAAGTCGGTCATTTAAAAATCCTGCTCATCAGAGCTTTAAAAAATGGCGCCACATAAGCTGAAAACTATAAATTAAATTTTATGTTTTTTTTTTTTTTTTTTTTTTTGCATATTTAAGGGTATTTTAAAGAAAATGAATGGAAATTTACTGGTTTTCAGCACATTTAACTATTAACAATTTAAGAGAAGGTCCATGTTCCATTCGTCATTATGGGAATTGAACCAAGGGATTTCGGGAAACCGGTTCTTTTGCTGATATGAATAAATCTGAAGGATAAAAGACAAACAGTTATGTCACTACTGCTGTGGTCCTCCAGACGAGTAATTAAATAAATACAAATAATTATTATGGAGTGGGGTTACAAAGAATCAATTTCGGTACACCTGCAGAAAGTCTACCGTCCTCCCCTTCTGTTTGTGTATTGCTGTCGAAACTATATCGAATTCCACCATGCATGTAGTCACAGATGCATTTGATACTCTAAACGAGTCGGCAGTATCAGTCATTTGTTTCGTTGCTTGGATACACAAATCCTTAAATTAAATTGACAAACGATTCTCTGAAATGTGGTTGGAAATAGACTGACGGCTACTTAAATTACAGCGTTATCGTGACAGATGACGCATTTAGCGTACACGTTGTCATGGCAAAGACACTAGACACCGCTGTGTATTTATGAATTCTTGCAAAATGTTATTACCATATCGGTATGTTATAGTTACTACTCCTAGTGCTTCAGGATTTCTTTATTTTTATTTGTTAAGTAGGGTTTTGTTAAAGACATTGTCTATTCACAGAAACCCAGGAACACTGATGATCTGAGAGTAAAAATTACTCAAGCTTTTCAACAAAGCGCCCATCTTATGTTACAACGGACATGGGCTGAATTGCATCACCGTTAGGAGTTGTGCAGGGTGCGCAATGGGGGTCATGTTGAGCTCTGAGGAATCTCCCATCTTTCAGTGTTGTATGCACAAAGTTTCAACAAATAAAGTTCAGTAATGAATGTTTTACGGTGTTTTTATTTTATCCATACCAAAACGGATCACCCTGTAGATTTCTTATTTTATTGAATTTGAAAAATATGCCTCCATATTTATGTAAAAGTACTTTCATTCTTAAAATGCAATCCTTTATTTCGAAATTTTGAAAGAGAATATCAAAATTAAATTGTGTTAGACACATTTAAAAGAACACGATTTTATAAATATAATGTCATAGAAATTTTGAATTTACGTTTAAAAACAGTGAATTATTGTATCTTGCTTTTTTTTTTATTTGGGACCCATTTTTTTAACCATATAAATTTGAGTTGTTTCAGAAATTATATTTCAAAATAAAAAAAAAATGTATCAGTTAGGACATTTCAAATTTCATCACCTTCTCCCCTTGAAATGTTACATTTTCGCCATTTGTACCTTCAATAAAAATGTAGTCATGTCAGAAGAAGATCAGAGGCAAGAAGATATATTGGAAAACGACCTGTAAAGGGGAAGAAACGGGGAATTTAAGAAGATAAAGTTGTGAAAGATATATGCGTGTGTAATTGAATTGAAAACACGTAGACAACGATTTTATCTATAGACGCCTCGCGGTAAGCTGGCACCAGGATCGCAGTTGGACAATGCAGCAAGCTAGCTGGTCGCCATGGCGACGCGAAGGTTCCTAGTCTGGAACAAAAGAATGGAGCTCCAAACAAAAGGCTACGCCAGTTGAATGTGTTCCTGCTAACGGCAAATATTTCATCGATTCTAAATTACTTCAGACATATTGGAACACGTTTATGTTAACACAGATGCTGAGTTAATTGGGGTGTTCAGGAAATCTCGGTGTTCTCGCAGATGAAGTAGTTTTCTTCACATAATAGTCACATTATCGTACCAGAAGTTGGTTTGTGTTCCTATAGAAACACTGCCAATTTCTTTTGTATTATTTTCCATTTCCCTTTTTTATCTCACGTCGTCTCTTATTTTCTTCTTTTTGATTGATTATAATTTTTACCCATATTTTTAAATTAATTTTCCATCTCTTTTTTTTATTTCATTATTTTATTCACGTGTTTTACATCACGTGACAACTGTACGAAATGGAACTATAAAAATTGGATATTTATCCTTCGAAGAGGTGGAAAAATTGAAATATCTTAGAGCAACAGTAATAAATATAAATGACACTCGGGAGGAAATTAAACTCACAATAAATATGGGAAATGCCTGTTATTATTCGGTTGAGAAGCTTTTATCATCCAGTCTGCTGTCGAAAACTCTGAAAGTTAGAATTTATAAAACAGTTATATTACCGGTTGTTCTTTATGGTTGTGAAACTTGGACTCTCACTTTGAGAGAGGAACAGAGATTAAGGGTGTTTGAGAATAAGGTGCTTAGGAAAATATTTGGGGCTAAGAGGGATGAAGTTACAGGAGAATGGAGAAAGTTACACAACACAGACCTGTACGCATTGTATTCTTCACCTGACATAATTAGGAACATTAAAACGTTTGAGATGGGCAGGGCATGTAGCACGTATGAGTGAATTCAGAAATGCATAAAGAGTGTTAGTTGAGAGACCGGAGGGAAAAATACCTTTAGGGAGTCCGAGACGTAGATGGGAGGATAATATTAAAATGGATTTGAGGGAGATGGGATATGATGATAGAGACTGGATTAATTTTTCACAGGATAGGGATCGATGGCGGGCTTATGGGAGGGCGGAAATGAACCTCCGGGTTCCTTAAAAGCCATTTGTAAGTAAATAAGTAATATGAAGAGTATCTTTTCGATCAAATTCTAGGTATAAATTGTGAGAAATTTGTTTCCCATAAAATATTATTAAAGTTTTATAGTCATAAATCAAACAGTATAGAAGAAATGTGCACTTAAATATGTACGAGACAAAAAAAAAAAACAAATTCAGCCACTAGAAATGTTATTTTTCCCTAAATAAACCTTTAAAAAAGTTATTCCTTACTGTATAGCTACATTAAATGATACTTATATTGTTTTATGTTGCAGTAAGTTTCATTTAATTATCTTCAGTTTAAAAAAAATAAACAAATTACAAACGCTCAATATAAGTGTCCTAAAGAAATTGTACGTTGCTAAGCGACCCTAAAAATTTCGTCTTCAAATGTTTTTCTGCATGCATTTTAGGTTAGCGAAGCCGAGAATCTTGTCTTTTGTTTTCATATGAAGCTCTATCGTTTAGATATGATTAACTGCAAGGCTACCAAATCTCTGGTAATAGTCTTCCGTACCTCAGAAATCTACTTCAGTCGATATGTCCCCGCCAGGGAGAAAATGTTGTACCTGATTCGGGGTTCAGGTTCCTCTATGGATGTTCGATTCTTTTAAAATGCACCCCCAATGCCATTTACACCCACCATATCTGACGGACGATCCGACGCCGGACAAACATAGTGGTGACCTATTTTTCGGAACGGAGATAATGAGAGAGGAATTTTGGGAGAATTTTGGTGGAATGAAGGAGGAAAAAACGGGAAAGCCCAGAGAAAAGCCCTCAAAATATTGGATTTGTCAACCAGAAAATACAACTCTGCCATTTTCGGGATATGAAGTCGGACTGCGTTCATCGTACATCAGAGCTCTGTCATCTGAGGTACAAAGGAAACTTCGTCCTTTGTTAAGTTTGAAGTTTTTATTTTTCTTCTTACCTCTTGAAGTTTTAAATTTGGTTTGTCTCTTTACGTCTTCCCAACTTAACTTGCTTGTCAAGATCTTTGACAAATTCTTTTGTTGTTTTTTTTTTCTTTTTTCCGGGTTAGGTTAGATAAACTTAATCTCCTATAGTCCCATCTTTTGGTTCCTTTATCTTTTGTTCTATTCTTCTCTATTCTCTCTGCTCATGCCTTAATTCACTTCTGGTTCTTTTGTTCGTTCATTCTACACGATAAAACTCAAACAAGACGCTTTGAATAACGAGTCAGAGAGTTCTGAATGGAAAGATATGACACATGACCACAGAGCGGCGATCTAGAGGGTAAGGACTGTTTTCAGGTTGTGGACACCTGCGAGCTAACAAGTACAAAGCAGAGCAAGTGAATGGAACTTCCAACAGTACATTCACCACAAAAAAAAAACACCTATACAGGGTGATTCAGAAAAGTTTCTGAAATGCAGGGTAGTGGAAGATCTGTCTATTGGGAACAGAAAATATAAATAACGTTTCTTTTTAAAATACAATTAATATTAATTGTAATTTTATTGTTCATATTATAGTTGTAATCCCCTGGTAGAGGGGCAGAGAAGGCCTGACGGCCTTATCTCTACCAGGTTAAATAAATAAATACTAAATACAATATTTTGAAGTGCTGTGATATGATGTTATTTCTATTAGGTGGGGTTGCTGTTATTAAGATTGTGATAAAAGAAGGATGATAAAACCCAACCCATATACAAAAAAGAAGAAAAAGAAAAATCGGTCCATCCATTCCTGAGATAGACAGAAATGTATGATTTAATGAAAACAATACGGTAGTATAATTATTGCCTCTGATTGAGGTTCTGGCTGATATGTAGACATTATCTTCTGGCTTAGTTACCTCATGAGTGATGGCTTATTGGTGTCACAAGGTTCAAACCCATCGGACAGTTGACGAAACAGCAAAAATACGATTAGGCTACAGGGGTTAAAAATGAATACAAGCCATTTATAACAAATGACAATAGAAACGGATTCACAATAATTCACGGCCTCCTGATAAATAAACTAAAGATCCTCCACTCGCGATATGATGTAAGATGTTAAAGCGTGTATATAATCTTCACAAAAAAAAAAAAAAAAAAACGGGAAATTTCCATGGCAACAGAAACTCCAGTCATACAAATCAACACACAATAATAGCACGTTATCTATAGTCGTGTGTGGAAAGCAATGGGAAGCTACTGCATTTATTTTTCCCTAGAAGAACTGCTAACGTGAATGCGGAGACTAAAAGGAAGGCGAAAAGTAAGAAAGATTGGAGAATGCTGAGTTTGCAGTCAAAGACCTGTTCTTGGGCAGAAAACCATGAATGAATGAATCAACTGAACTTTAATTAATGCAACGATAGTTCTCCACAGCACCGGACCGAACCCTCCTCCTTCAATGTTTCCCTTTGTGGCCTGACTCCAAGTTAGGCATATATGTTGACGTATATGTCCAATGTCAACTGCCATTATATTAGGAGCGCACTCAGTTGAGTGACTTGTTTGGCCGGGATTCCGCAGTTACGTGGACAGTAATCTGTACAGACATATGCATTGCAGATATGAGAACATTAAAGATTTTTTTTATTAATTTTGTTCTACAGAATATCTGTACTAGAACCAAGGACCAGGGTTCGATCCCCGGCGCCGGAGCGAATTTTTCTACTCAAATGTTAATTGTCAGTATTATAGATATTATTCTGTAGGACAAATTAATAAAAAAAATCTATAAGATAATGTATGTCAAATCATTTTTTTTATTAATTTAAGCCCATTATTTGAATTATATGCATCATACCAGGTTTTTCCACCAAAAAGTTAAACTGTGTCATCTGCATAAGAGTAATGAACACCAGTGTATTGTTGAAAGTCAATTTTAATAAGTCATTAATAAATATTAAAAATAAAATAGGACCTAGAACTGTGCCTTGGGGAACACCTATATTAATAATTCAAGGTTCACTTGATTGTCAAGTTTCGTTATATGAATTCTGTCGTTGAGATACGATTTTATTAAGTTTAAAGCATTACCTTTGATTCTCTGGACCGTATTATTATTATTATTATTATTATTATTTATTATTATTATTATTGTTTCTATTATTATTACTTCTACTATTATTATTATTATTATTATTATTTCTTTTATTATTATTATTATTATTATTATTATTATTATTATTATTATTATTATTATTGTTGTTTCTATTATTATTATTTCTACTATTATTATTTTTTTGTTTCTATTATTATTATTATTATTTCTATTATTATTATTTTTGTTTCTATTATTATTATTATTATTTCTATTATTATTTTTGTTTCTATTATTATTATTATTATTATTTCTATTATTATTTTTGTTTCTATTATTATTATTTATATTATTGTTCTTAATTCTATTATTATTATTATTATTAATTCTATTATTATTATTATTATTATTATTTTATTATTATTATTTCTATTATTTCTATTATTATTTTTGTTATTTTGATGGACGGATAGAGTTTATCATCCCCATTAAAACAGTGTATCTGAAGATAGGTAAGGTCGGGCCCGGGTTCAAATCCTTGTTAGGACAAGTTACTTGGTTGAGGTTTTTTTTCGGGGTTTTCCCTCAACCCATTAAGAACAAATGCTGGGTAACTTTCGGTGCTGGACCCCGGATTCATTTCACGGGCATCAGTTGATAAAGCGTCGTAAAATAACCACGAAAGAAAAAAAGATAGGAGATGTAATTTAAAATTCAAAAGTGTGGGTTAGAGATGTAGGATTGAAACATGAAGTTCAATCAGCACAGGTTTTGAACTTCTCCCTCGAAAACTAAATCGACATGTTTTTCTTCAAAATCGTCTCCCCTGCACATTTAAAATTTTTCGAGGTGGGAAAGTTTTGAAATGAACACACAATATAGATAGCAACTGTATTTCATAGTAAATCTATCGTTTAATCGGAAAGTGTCCAGCAATTCAATTTAGCGCCGGTTGCCATGGTGTAAGCAAACCATTTCGTTGTCATGACGATCCGATGGAGGAAAATCGCTACTTCTTCCTGTAGCGGCATGCCAAACGCCATGGGTCAGCACTACAGTTACATTCCTGCTAATTTTCCTGAGGCCACTACACTTGCAAGGTTGCAGGATACCCCCTGCACAGCTCTGTGTCACGTGATCACGTGTTTGGAACTGTACACATTACTCATTCCCCACAATAGTAATAAAAATATTCGATATAATAAGTATGTATAGAATATTGCTAATAACTTTATATTGTGAATGTTTTTTTTAAAGTGTTAAATGCTATATTCATTAGATGCATATCGCTTAATATTTTATACATAAAATACGAAATTTGTTACCCTATATACAGAGTGTGCCAAAAATACATTTTTCTTAAATGACAGCAATAGGTTTATGAAAACATATTTTGTGCGAGATCGTGCGTATTTGCTTGGTTTCCGCACACAATCAGTACGCGGTAAGTGTGAAATACCACATTCAGTATTCCCAACGTAACACACATAACAATTTCCCTATTCTTACCGCTTAAGCGTCATATTCATTTTACTGCTTTAGGCTTTTAACATATTAATTTTAAAGGCGTTCAATATAGTAATAATTATAAATTGGAAACTTACCACTGCAATTTCACCTAAATTGCACTGTTAATTATTGTTTTTAAATATTTGCAAAAATTAAGTAAACTCTACAACACCACAAAAGTTACTGCATTTGTAATGCAAGTAACATTAAGGAAGCCGTGAAAAAATCAACAAGATTCCAGACTCATCATAGACTGGGGAAAAAAAAAAAGACAGACGTATATCACGGCCTGCTGGTGTATAGTAAACACAGAAAACATTTTATAGGAACAATGTTCAAGATAGATATATTTGTTTTCCACAGTTGCCGTCATTGAACAGAAACCAAGATGGAGATTTCATTGCAACTAATTAGAAATTCGTCTTTCAGGTATGTAATAAACGATCTTCGCACAAAATAATGTACGATACACGAGCGGTATGTTTGTTTTCATGTTCTCGGAAATTAAAAAAGCTCAACTACGTTTCGCTTTTTCAATCTTTTCCTCGAACATAAAAACGTCAACATACCGCTCTTGTAACGCATATTACTATTAATTATTTTCTTCTGTAATAAATAAAGTGTATTAAAATTGGTTTCAAATAAGCTACCCCATTCTATAATACCATACATAATTACAGGTTGAAATAAAGTTAAGTATATTGTGCGTAATAAACTTATTGAGAAGTAATTCCTAAAAAAAAAAAAAATAATATATTATTTTACGTAATTTATTACAAAGGTAATTGATGTGTTGGTTCCATTTTAAATGCCTAAATATTTAACTTCAGAGGACTCCTTAATAATCGGACGTTTACACTGTATAAGACAACAATCAGAGTTATGTAATTTAATACTTAATACAAATGTAGGAGGTTTGTTACATTTTTCAGATTATGAGAATGGAATAATTATGGCTTTATTTTCATTGATAGAAAGATGGTTTATTAACATTTGAGGAGAAAAATTCGCTCCGGCGCCGGGGATCGAACCCGGTCGTTGGTTCTACGTACCAAGCGCTCTGACCACTGAGCTACGCCGAATTCAATCCACAGCACCGGATCGAATCTTCCTCCTTCAGTGTTTCCCTTTGTGGCCTGACTCCAAGTTAGGCATATATGTTGACGTATATGTCCAATGTCAACTGCCATTATACTAAGAGCGCACTCAGTTGAGTGATTTGTTTGGCCGGGATTCCGCAGTTACTTGGACAGTAATCTGTACAGACATATGCATTGCAGCTATGAGAATATTAAAGATTTTTTTTATTAATTTTGTTCTACAGAATATCTGTACTAGAACCGAGGACCAGGGTTCAATCCCCGGCGCCGGAGCGAATTTTTCTACTCAAATGTTAATTGTCATTATTATAGATATTATTCAGTAGGACAAATTAATAAAAAAAAATCTATAAGATAATGTATGTCAAATCATTTTTTTATTAATCTAAGCCCATTATTTGAATTTTATGCATCATACCAGGTTTTTTCCACCAAAAAGTAAAACTGTGTCATGTGCATAAGAGTAATGAACACCAGTGTATTGTTGTAAGTCAATTTTAATAAGTCATTAATAAATATTAAAAATAAAATAGGACCTAGAACTGTGCCTTGGGGAACACCTATATTAATAATTCAAGGTTCACTTGATTGTCAAGTTTCGTTATATGAATTCTGTCGTTGAGATACGATTTTATTAAGTTTAAAGCATTACCTTTGATTCCTAATAAGTCTAAATTTCTCAATTAAAATATCACGTTTTCTTATGTCCAGGAAAATACCAATACCAACATTTGAATACTTGAATATCAAATAAAATACACTACAAGTGTTAAAGAAATTGCACATCGTATTTCATTACTTTAATATTCTGGTATAGACGTTTGACGCAATGATTAAATTTTCCTTGAAACTCCTATCACTTTTAGATAGGAATTAAGTGATTTGGCAACACTGTTTCTCGCAAAAAGGCACTAAAAATTGAGATCTCCTACTAGGTACATAACGCATCCTAAGCTATTAGTCCTCCTACAAAATTGAACAATTTTACAAACGTTCTAATAAAAAGGAATTTCATGTTGTAATGTTTGCAACACTGTCGGGGGTCGCCATTGCGAACAATTGCTCTGATTGCTTTCCTGCTGTTAAAGGGACTTACAACATACGCTGTAATATTATAATCGGCTTAGAGATCCAGTCACCATGGATACGCGTTATTATATTAAATTATGACAAAAGACTGTCGTTACTTCAGCATTACATCATAACAGCAGGGAGCCAGCTGACAAATGAAGGACATAGTGTAGGTGTTGCATACTTTGTAGGAGATACCTCAAATTTAGAGACATTCTGCGACAAATGGAGTCTTCTTCGACTGTAGTCGGGTCTTATTGTAAACCCTCAGGGTCAATAATTTTTCCCCTATTATTAAGCCTGCATATGCTAGTGGATTATAGTGGTTTTACAGTTTTCAGGTTTAATTTACTTTCGCCAACTTTGTTTGGAATTTCAGTACTGACAAATACTAAAACTCGCAGTTATTTTTAACTGTTATGTTGAAATTATCGTTTGCTTTTGATGAAGCTGTCATACGTTTATAAAAAGAAAATGGGTATTTAGTGTTAGGCCTCCTTGAAATTTGAACTGAATACAATTAATAATGGATCATATTAATATTATTAATAAATAATGCAGTGATAAGAAATAAGTCGTATCTTAAAGCGGTATTCGGGTTTCAAAGTTCGTGCTAATCATTTCACGTGGTCAAATCTGAAGGCAATGAATTTCATGTTGCCAGACAAAATGCATTTTAATATTAGATCAGTCAATTATAAATAAATAAATAAATGGATAAATTAATAAATATTTATTTAAATGAATAAATGTAGTGTTTATTTAAATGAGTAAATGAAATATTTATTTACATGAACAATAATGAAGAAATATTTATTTAAATGAATAAACGAATAAATATTTATTTAAATTAATAAATATAGAAATATTTATTCAAATTAATAAATGAAAAAATGTTTATTTAAATTAAGTATTTATTTAAATGGAGAAATGAAGAAATATTTGTTTGGATGAAGGGATAAAGAAATATTTATTTGGATGAAGGGATGAAGAAATTTATTTGGATGAAGGGATGACGAAACATTTAAGTGAATAAATGAAGGAATACTTACTTAAATTAATAAATGAAGAAATATTTATTTGGACGAAGAAATGAAGAAACATTTATTTAAATGAAGAAATATTTATTGAAATGAAGAAATACTTATTTAAATGAACAAATGAAGAAATACTTATTTAAATAAACGAAGAAATGCTTATTTAAATTAATAAATGAATATTTATTTAAACAAATGAAGAAATATTTATTGAAACAAATGAAGAAATATTCATTTAAACAAATGAAGAAATATTCATTTAAACAAATGAAGAAATATTCATTTAATCAAATGAAGAAATATTCATTTAAACAAATGAAGAAATATTTATTTAATATTTATTTAAACAAATGAAATATTTATTTAAACAAACAAATGAAGAAATATTTATTTAAATAAATGAAGATTTATTCGTTTAAACGGAGAAATGAAGAAATATTTATTTAAACGAATAAATGAAGAAATATTTAATTAAACGAAGAAATGAAGAAATATTTGTTTGGATGAAGGGATGAAGAAATATTTGACAGAATAAATGAAGAAAAATTTATTGAAATTAATAAATTAAATATACTTATTTAAATGTAGAAATGAAGCAATATTTCTTTGAGTGAAGGAATTAAGAAAATAAAGAAATATTTATTTGAATGAAGGGAAGTAAAAGTATTCTAATATGTAATAAATATGTGGATGTAATTTTGTATAATTTTTATAATATACAGAATAGTTGATAAAATTATAGGATAATGACAGTTTGAAATCAGCGTATGTTGCTTAAGTCATGACAAGGTAAACGTAGCCCCTTCACATGCCATGAAGACACTTGGGGGGCATGGAGGTAGAGCCCCATGCTTTTTTATCTCGGCACTAGGATGAGGTGGTGTGGTCGGCACCACGCTCCGACCGCTTTTTACCCCCTGGAAAGACACTCAATTTCATAGGAGGCCGTTCTGGAAGTTTCGGTAACGAGAAAATCCCGTCACCACCGGGATCGAACCTCGCACCTTCCATTCCGTAGCCAGCTGCTCTACCAACTGAGCTACCCAGCCGCTTTAAGTCATAATACAATGACTTTATTTCATATATACGAATATATGCATATATAGAAAATGTATTAGTCTTATCAAATTTGTAATATCTTACAATACAGAAATTGTTTTTTTTTTTCTAAAGTCACACAACCCACTTTTCTCTCCTTATCCTAAAAAGGAAATAATAATATTTGGTTTGGTTCCATTTTACACAGCATAACAGTTTGTTTCTAGCGGATTTTGTCCTTCCTATGCAGGAATACAATTTACCGACAAATGAAAATCGAAATGAAATGTAGCTAGTTGCGTATACGAACATGTGAACCTGACGTTTAACATTCTCTTCCCGAGATTGTGTTCAGTGACGGTCTAACTCTGGGGTTAAGAAATTGCGTTCCTTACGTTAAGGTGGCTAAGAAGCTGTTGATGGCCGCTAATGATGACTTCGTGACGAAATTATGTCAAAAGAAGGACGAAATTACGAAGAAAATTTCGTAATTCACAGTTTGTGCTGTCACCGAACATCGTTAGTACTTTGAGCCGTTGCCATAACAACTGTGGCCAGCACGTCGACGCTGAATCGTGTCTTCAACCTAACAGGTGGAAAAACCCAAAAAATGGTGGCGTGGTCACACACCCTCGCCCCTGGTGGATGGGAAGGAAGAAGGCATCTGCCTACTGCAACCGGTTCCAGAGTTGGTCGCCCCTTCCCAGCCTGCGGGCATCAGTTTGCAATATTCCGCGTGTTTGGCAGTCCTCCAGTTCATCCACACCTCAACCATAGAACTTCGTCTATGGAAACAGAAGACTAGCTCTTCTTCGTGGATGTAGAAAAAACGTTATAAGACGAATTTTCAGCGTCGCTTAGCAACGCGCAATTTTTTTTCATTAAACATTTGACAACTACAATTTTTTAGTGTCATTCACTATTACACAGTTCAGGTAAAAACATTTGAAGATCGTTTTTATTGTTGCTTAGCAACAGTAAAAGGAAAAACCTAAAAACAAGTGACAGAGGATTAATTAAATTCCTATAATTTCGTGAAACGTTTATGCTGTTCGTGATTGTTATTGTGAGCATGGTTGGAATTGTAAAGATGTTTGGGATTTGAAATAAAAGTTTGATATTAATTTATTTTTATTTCTGTCTATACCCGTGCACTTAAATTCAACAGGACGGAGCCGTCTCGTTAACTACTTCATAATCGCTTCCTCATTTCATGAGGTCTAGTCTGCAGACAACAATGCAATTGATAGTCGAAACGATTCACACATCAATATGACGCCAATTAGTTGTTTGTGGTTAATGATGTCATTACAGAGAATTGTATTCATTTGGAAATTAATATCACAGTTAAGTACCTTAGAAGTACACGATTAAAAAACAACTACAATATTTGTATATTTATCCTTAGAAGAGGTGGAAAAATTCAAATATCTTGGAGCAACAGTAACAAATATAAATGACGTTTGAGATGGGCAGGGCATGTAGCACGTATGGGCGAATCGAGAAATGCATATAGAGTGTTAGTTTGGAAGCCGGAGGGAAAAAGACCTTTGGGGAGGTCGAGACGTAGCTGGGAAGATAATATTAAAATGAATTTGAGGGAGGTGGGATATGATGATAAAGACTGGATTAATCTTGCTCAGGATAGGGACCGATGGCGGGCTTATGTGAGGGCGGCAATGAACCTCCAGGTTCCTTAAAAGCCAGTAAGTAAGTAAGTAAATAATATTCCTGCATGAAGAAGATGTTCCAACATTATTAGCAACACGCAATTTAAATGCAATTTCATTTAAAAAAAAGTGAATGCGTACCTTTCGTAGTTGCATAGCAACGTAGGAATTGAAGAAAAACATTTGAAGGATATTTTTATTTGCATCGTTTAGGAACACTGAATTGCAGAAAAATTCTAAGGCGAAATATGCTTATCCAAATATTTATCTCAGTGTTCAAGAGTGTTTGTACAGTTACGTAATGTGTTCCAACAAATAGGATCAATAACATTGGCAATGTAGTGCAAAGTAAGACCACTAGAGTATCAGCTTAGTTCCCAATTCAGATTCAGAGCTTACAGGAAATACAGGAATCAATCTGTGTTTTTTGCAAGTTAAACGAGTCCCGCTGGATTTTCGAGTGCTTCCAGGGACATTTTAAACTACACAGTTTGAAGTTTAACAGACAAAATCTTGGCTAGTCTCTGAATTTAGATCATTTTTATGGCTTTAAGCAGTTTTTTGATGTGTCTAATTTCTCTACACCCACTACTAAAACAGCTGTAAGCTACTTATACATGACTATTACACTTTTATTACGTCATACTTCTTTTGACCAATAAAAGGGTACGAAAGGACGTCTTTCAACCAATCACGGCTGCTTATCGCACAATTTTATCGCTTCCCTAGCATTTGTTTGTTTTTATCACTACCCTAGCATTTGTTTCTTTCTTTGCCAAAATTTCAAACTGCAAATTCTTTACGGTAGATGCTATAAAATATGTTTTGTGATCGCCATTTTGTTTCCTGGATAGATGTAGACTGAAAATGGCGGCTCCTTTCACACATTTTGGTGAAGGTAACATTAGTGAAATAGAATTTTAGTAAGTCAATTAATATTTTATTGTATTAGAGTACTTTATTTCTTCTAATGTTTATATACTTTCTTCTAATCGTGTAATAGTCAATTAAATCCCACTCGAGTTTTGATTTTCTCTAGATAAATAAAAACCTCTAGTGAGATTACTGTTGATAAAATTTTCGTCAAATTCAACTCTTCACAGTACGTCCCAATCAATGCTTTCAAAGTTTTATTGTCAATTCACTTACAATACTTTAAAAGTCTTTCATTGTCTCGAAAATAAATACGAATATGTTTAAATACATCAAAGACTTTTTAAAATCTTGTGAAATTTTTAGCAATAATTATTTATTTATTTATTTATTTATTTATTTATTATTTTGCTAATAATTGTAACATAAAATATAATATATACAGAAAAACTTTAGCTCGCCCCTGAAAGAGTAGAACTCGTGCTCAGGGGCGGATTCCTGAATTGAAATTAATAATTATACAATACAATTTGTCTTATGTCTACTGTGCAATTGTAGCATATAAATTTAAATTCACAATTTTTCAATTTCTATAAAATCCATACGTAACTTTTTAAATTTAATATTAGAACTATTAGAATTGACAAGATTAGGATATTTAAATATAAATTTGTTATATATTCTTGGGCCTAAATTACTACTATGATTAAATACTGTAACAGTGTTGCATTTTGGTTCAAACAATCTTAAATAATTCATACCTTTCGTTTCATAACTATGAGAATACAATTCAAAATTATTTCGATTTTTATGTATGAATTTTATTAATACAATATAATAAATTTGTCTTACGTTAAGTACGTTAAAGTCTAGAAACAAATTTTGAGATGGAAAATTAGTAGATTTATGAAATGTTAATTATTTTCTTCTGTAATAAATAAAGTGGATTAAAATTGGATTTAAATGAGCTACCCCATCCTATAATTCCATACATAATTACCGATTGAAATAAAGTTAAATATATTGTACGTAATAAACTTATTGACAAGTAATTCCTCAATAAAACAAAATAATATACTATTTTACGTAATTTATTACAAAGGTAATTAATGTGTTGGTTCCATTTTAAATGATTAAATATGAAACAGTCCTTGACAAATCTTTTTCAGTATTGATCAATCTTGAACAATCTTTCTTATAGAGTAGACTATTCAAAATTTGGCCGTGTACAAAGAGGTTAAGAGATGTAAGATGTCAAACTTCTTTGTATTCAATTTTCAACTAAACTCAGAAATTTAAAATTTACACAACGTCTAGCTTGTATCACAATAAGCAGTATACATTTATGCCAGATCGTGCGTATTTGCTTGGTTTCCGCACAAAACCAATCCGCGGAAAGTCTAAAATTCCACATTCAGTATTCCCAACCTAACACACACAACAGTTCTACTTACGGCTTAAGTGACATATTGATTTTATTGCTTTAGGATTTTAACATATTATTTTTAGAAACGTTCAGTATAGTAATAATTATAAATTGGAAACTTACCACTGCAATTTCACCTAAATTGCAATGTTAATTATTGTTTTCAAATATTTGCAAAAATTAAGTAAACTCTACAACTCCACTAAAGTTACTGCATTCGTGATGCAAGTAACATTAAGGAAGCCGTGAAAAAATCAACAAGATTCCAGACTTATCATAGACTGGGGGAAAAAAAGACAGACGTATATCACGGCCTGCTGGAGTATAGTAAACATAGAAAACATTTTAAAGGAAAAATGTTGAAGATAGATATTTTTGTTTTGCAAATTTGCCGTCATTGAACAGAAACCAAGATGGAGATTTCATTGCAACTAATTAGAAATTCGTCTTTCAGGTATGTAATAAACGATCTTCGCACAAAATAATGTACGATACACGAGCGGTATGTTTTCTTTCAATTCTAGAAAATTAAAAAAGCTCAACTACGTTTCGCTTTTTCAAACTATTCCTCGAACATGAAAACTTCAACATACCGCTCTTGTAACGCATATTACTATTTCAGTATTGATCAATCTTGAACAATCTTATAAGGTAGACGATTAAAAATTTGGCCGTGTACAAAGAGGTTAAGAGATGTAGATGTCAAACTTCACTCTATTCAATTTTCAACTAAACTCAGAAATTTAAAATTTACACCACGTCTAGCTTGTATCTATTTATTTTAATAGTAAACATATCATGAAAAATATAACGTATAAAGCGTTGGATTTAACACTGTACAAATACCCCATGTTCTGCATCACGTTCACAATTAGCATTATACATTTCCGTGTTTTCAAGGTATGATGTTTTGAGGCTAGCTGTAACTATAGCAACGCAGTGTCGGCCGTTAATATCGAGACTGATATCATCGCATCGCCATGCGGTTGCCATGGCCACAGGTTTCCTCCTTACTAAGGTCAAGTTTTCCTTGTGATGTTTACACGGATATGGAGCCCGAGAGTTCTTATATCGATACTAGTTTGTGGCAATTGATATAAGTTGTAAATATTTTAATTGTTTGATAATGCGTTGATGTAACAAAGAATAGTTGTTCTTATTCTTTACTAGCCGTACCCGTGCGCTCCGCTGCACCCGTTAGAAATAAAAGTAAAGTAATTACATAATTAAAATAAGACATTTGATCCAGGGAACATCCGTGCTTGATATAAGGATAAATCGTTTAATATGTTACTTATTTTGTATTAAAAAAATTAAAATGCGATCATTTTGATCCACAGACACTCATTTGGTTATAAAATTATTTTAGGAAATACAGGAAACGAATGCCTGTCAAGTTTTCTGTGCATAAGAATCTATTTTAATCTTACCTGTCCTCGATTCACTCACAAGTTACTGTGATAACATTATAGCATTATGTCCATCCAGAGAAACTACACTTTCCAATGATGAAATAATAATTAATTACACAAATCGGTTAATTTAGCTTCCGATATTACTTCATACAAACACAGAAACATTCTCTGTGGGCTATGTTTCATAGCTTTCGATTGTTGTTGTCCAAGGCCCCTTATAGACGAAGTCATTTGTTTTTTATTTCATTACACCGTCTTAGATAGCGTTGTTGTTGTGATTTTGAAACTCATTTATCTCATTAAATATCAGTCCTATCAAAATTTTGCATGGAATAAAACTTATCGGAAATTATTTTTAAAGAAGCTTTTGTTATGTAATATTTTTCATGAAAATTAATAATAAGGGAGATATTTCGATTTATTTAATTCAAGCCCCCTTATAACCACCCTTTTAAATAAAATATTTTGAATGCCATATAGCCTAAATTCTAAGCTACAACGAACTTAATTTATATTCCAATTTTCATATAAATCGGTTCAGCCATTATCACGTGAAAAGGTAACAAACATCCAGACAGACAGACATACAAACAAAAATTTCAAAAAAGCGATTTTCGGTTTCAGGGCGGTTAATTATATATGTTAGGACCAATTTTTTTGGAAAATCGAAAATTACCAGAAAAATTTCAGCTACAGATTTATTATTAGTATAGATTGCCGATTGGTGGCATGTAAATTACATTGTCAGATACTGAATGATTTCTGACTTTCGACAGCAATATTTCTTGGTAACTCTTTCCTGTAAGAGTATTTTTTTTTTTTTTACACTTTCGCTAGTTTTTTCTTTCGGCAGCGTTTGTGCAGAATGAATCAGGAGAAATGTGTCCAGTTTTCAGTGCGTGTGAAAATATAGCTATTGAATGTTATGCATAACAACCCTACAAACAGTCTTCGAATTGAAGGAGGAAGCCGGGAAATTCCTTATAGAATTTCTTCCCACATCCTTCATTTCTGAGTTCATTCCGAACCGGGGAAAATTTAATTTTAAGACCCATGTTTATTAGACTTTTTTTTCTTACTTTGATGAATGCTACGGTCTCTCAAAATTTTTAAAGCTTTTTTCGAACACCCTGTATATTAAAATGTTAAAATTGAAATATACCGTCTATATTTATCTAGTTTTTATATAATTGATTATAACATAAACATTTTCGGCACTAATGTGCCATTTTCAAATCTATTAAAATTTGCCTAATTACATATTCAATCTATATGTAGATAATTAAATAATTAGTAATAATTGTTTTATATGTGACATGAGATCACCAGGGTACACATTATATGTTTCATTCACACAGTTCATGTGCATCTATTTGAATATGTAATTAGGCAAATTTTCATACATTTGAAAATAGCACATTAGTGCCGAAAACGTTTATGTTATAATCAATTATATAAAAACTAGATAAGTATAGACGATATATTTCAATTTTAACATTGTATTACAACTTGCTTATCGGATAATCCATACAACATGAAATTACCCTGTATATTGTTTTGTCTCGCGCCGTGGCGTCGTGGTCTAAGGCATCCTGCCTAGGACTCGTGTTTACGGTATGCGCGCTGGTTCGAGTCCTCATGGGGGAAGAAATTTTCTCATGAAATTTCGGTCAGTGTATGGTACCGGTGCCCACCTAGTATCGTGATGTACTTTGGGAGCTACGATAGGTAGCGAAATCCGGTTGCGAAAACCAGCTATAACGGCTGGGGGGATCATCGTGCTAACCACACGATACCTCCATTCTGGTTGGATGATCGTCCACCTCTGCTTCGGCATGTGGGCGTGAGGCCAGCAGCCGGCTGGTCGGTCTGGGCCCTTCAAGGGCTGTGGCACCACGGATAATATACAGGGCTTTCATTTAAAATCTTCCCAGTCTAAATTATTAATTATTTAAATTGAATTCAATTTAAACAAAAACACGTCAATTTAATATTGAAGGGGGAGTCTGAAACCAGGCTTAATTGCATTTTAGATTTCACCCCCATCCCCCAGCTACCACCACTTCGAAATTTCAAATGGCACCCCTATATTTTAATACTTAAATATGAAAGAGTATTCAATTGTTTATACAACTCATTCATTTGTTTTCGCGTGTTTTGTTTTCTATCGTCGCCTGGCAACCTGTATTTTTTTTATTGTTGATTAGAGCTGAAGAGAATAAAGCTACAAAAACTTATTGAGCATTTCATGTAACAGTTGTGTTTGTGTATTAAATTATTTTAAAACGGTGTATACCTTTCAAGAGAGAACATAAATCATCCTTATTGATTAAATTTAGGAAATTACACAAAATAAGCTGTGTTTTCATCCTACAATCAACTGATAATAACAAAAATACAGGTTGCCAGGCGACGATAGAAAACAAAAGATGCAAAAACAAATGAATGAGGTGCATAAACAATTTAATGATCTTTCATATTTAAGTATAAAAATATAGGGGTGTCATTTGTAATTTCAAAGTAGGGGTGGCTGGGGGTGGGGGATGTAATCTAAAATTGCAATTAAGCCTGGTTTTGAGACTTCCCTCTCAGTATCTGAATTGAAGTGTTTTTTGTTTAAACTGAATTCAATTTAAATAATTAGTTATTTAGACTGGGAAGTTTTGAAATAAAAGCCCTGTATATTGTTTTGTTACTTTCTTATTACAGGGAGTATTGGATAAAGAAAAATTATGGTGATGCCAGAACTTGGAATTTGCCCAAAAAGTTTACCTGACATTAAATAATTGTTTATTTATATATTTTTTAAATTATATATGAAATAAATATCCTTGTAAAATATTTGAAATTATGTCGAAGTTACGTACTTTTACGGAAAGTAACTCTTTTTTATTTATTGTTCCTGTGTTGTTGTTGAATTTGGTATTCCCAAGAAACTAGTTCGATTAATTAAAATGTGTCTCAGTGAAACGTACAGCAGAGTCCGTATAGTTCAGTTTCTATCTGATGCTTTTCCAATTCACTGTGGGCTAAAGCAAGGAGATGCACTATCAACTTTACTTTTTAACTTTGCTCTAGAGTATGCCATTAGGAAAGTCCAGGATAACAGGCAGGGTTTGGAATTGAACGGGTTACATCAGCTTCTTGTCTATGCGGATGACGTGAATATGTTAAGAGAAAATCCACAAACGATTAGGGAAAAAACGGGAATTTTACTAGAAGCAAGTAAAGAGATAGGTTTGGAAGTAAATCCCGAAAAGACAAAGTATATGATTATGTCTCGTGACGAGAATATTGTACGAAATGGAAATATAAAAATTGCAAATTTATCTTTTGAATAGGTGGAGAAGTTCAAATATATGGCGGAAACAGTAACAAATATAAATGACACTCGGGAGGAAATTAAACTCAGAATAAATATGGGAAATGCCTGTTATTATTCGGCTGAGAAGCTTTTATCATCCAGTCTGCTGTCAAAAAATCTGAAAGAATTTATAAAACAGTTATATTACCGGTTGTTCTGTATGGTTGTGAAACTTGGATTCTCACTTTGAGAGAGGAACAGAGATTAAAGGTGTTTGAGAATAAGGTACTTAGGAAAATATTTGGGGCTAAGAGGGATGAAGTTACAGGAGAATGGAGAAAGCTACACAACACAGAACTGCACGCATTCTATTCTTCATCTGACATAATTAGGAACATTAAATCCAGACGTTTGAGATGGGCAAGGCATGTAGCACGTATGGGCGAATCCAGAAATGCATATAGAGTGTTAGTTGGGAGGCCGGAGGTAAAAAGACCTTTGGGGAGGCCGAGACGTAGATGGGAAGATAATATTAAAATGGATTTGAGGGAGGTGGGATATGGTGATAGAGAATGGATTAATCTTGCTCAGGATAGGGACCAATGGCGGGCTTATGTGAGGGCGGCAATGAACCTCTGGGTTTCTAAAAAGCCAGTAAGTTAGTTCCTATGTGTGTCTTTGAAATTCTTTCTGTTGTTGAAAGGAAATTATTCTTATTATGAAACCCGTAACATAGAATGAAAAGAACATGGCAATTCATATCGTATGTTTCTTGGTTTGTTTTACTTTGTTTAGACGTGAAAGCGCCTAAATTGTGGACGTACGTACCTCCCTTGCATTCCACCTAAAGTCAACTGTCCAGTTCCTAGCGCTATCCTAACGTGATCGGCCTTTTAATCGCACATTGTTAACAGACGTCGCTTAGGTAACCTTGGCAACGGGCCCATGTGAACAAAACACACTCGCCCGGGGCTGTGGAAACGAGATGTGTTAACCTTATAATTCATGAGCGGGGAAGAAGGGTCCATCATGGAAAAAGCTGCCGACTGTCGAACGCAAAAACCGGTGGAGCCAGCGGTTCGAACCTGTAGAGCGACTTTCACGTCTGCTCCTTCCAGTTCTGCAAACTCGCAGGTTAATTCTGTTTACTGTACTAGCAGGGCCATTCATCTGGGCCCCCAGGTTCAACGGTGAATTCCCGTTCCTAATTCGTAATAAGAGATTTGAGATCTACACCACCAACACAATGCAAGGCTCCCAAAAATGGTCTTTCGGGTTTCGAACACATGTAACTTAGGTTGAATGAAACTCACTCCAAAAATGATATGTATATAATTATTAGGGCTAGGATTTTGATGACCTATAAACTCTATTACTAGACACGAATATCTCCTGAGCAAATGAAGATTTTTAAACACATTATTACTTTTTGTGCGAGATCGTGCGTATTTGCTTGGTTTCCGCACAAAACCAATCCGCGGAAAGTCTAAAATTCCACATTCAGTATTCCCAACCTAACACACACAACAATTTCCCTCTTCTTACCGCTTAAGTGACATATTGATTTTACTGCTTCAGGCTTTTAACATATTATTTTTAGAGACGTTCAATATAGTAATAATTATAAATTGGAAACTTACCACTGTAATTTCACCTAAATTGCACTGTTAACTATTGTTTTTGAATATTTGCAAAAATTAAGTAAACTCTACAACTCCACTAAAGTTACTCCATTCGTGATGCAAGTAACATTAAGGAAGCCATGAAAAAATCAATAAGATTCCAGACTCATCATAGACTGGGGGGAAAAAAAAGACAGACGTATATCACGGCCTGCTGGAGTATAGTAAACACAGAAAACATTTTAAAGCAACAATGTTGAAGATAGATATTTTTGTTTTGCAAATTTGCCGTCATTGAACAGAAACCAAGATGGAGATTTCATTGCAACTAATTAGAAATTCGTCTTTCAGGTATGTAATAAACGATCTTCGCACAAAATAATGTACGATACACGAGCGGTATGTTTTCTTTCAGTTCTCGGAAATTAAAAAAGTTCAACTACGTATCGCTTTTTCAAACTTTTCCTCGAACATGAAAACTTCAACATACCGCTCTTGTAACGCATATTACTATTATGACCTTACAACGTATTATAAAATACTAGTGGCTTGTACAGCAAATGCTGCAAATTAAGTTCATTACACGTTAAAATAAAAATTTTTCAGATTTATTTTAAGTGAAGAATACCAGACATTTTGAAAGTTATTTGCTTCCATAATAATGAAACATACTCCCTCTGAATGGTTTTTTTTATGCGAAATACTTTTTCTTGAACCTATCCACCTTTAGCTTTTGAGTTTAACGCGAAAACGCAAGTAACACTGTCAGGACGATCAGTGGGTTTTTCATGTGGAAGTAAATAATAGCTATTCCAGGGCATTGAGGATTGTAGGTGAAAGTTAAAAAAAAAAAAGACAGGTTTGCTACGTTTTCGAACAATAGACATAGCATCTTGGTATAGCTGCTGCATGGAGAGTTTGAAATGTAGAGGATAAAATCATTTTATCCTGCTAAGAGATCTTGCTGAAATGTTCGAGAGACTACAAAATTTTGTAGGCCTCTTATTTTATCAGTAAGTAATACCTTTTGGTCTTTCCTTAGGAACTGTAATTTTTGCGCTCTCTCGAGCCAATACTGAAGAGAATGACGCATATAAATATCTACACCACACCGCCATTAAGTATATGAAAAAGTTCCAACCCCACTTGATGAATAACTATAAAAATATTTGATTTTTAATAACAATATTATCATCTTACGTAAGTTTTGTAGCCGTCATTCAGTAAATTATAGAAATGAAGATCTAATTTAAGATATTCTCTACATTTACTTATATAACCCCAAAAGGTTTCACTTTATTACGTATAAATAATGAAAAATAGTCACATCATGGCATTAAGTATAATAATAATTAATTTCTAATTGTAATAATGTCATCAAACCACCTCAAGTTTTGTAGATTTTAATATCCAATACACAGCTGTACCCAGAAAATTACACACCACAGAATCAGACCTGTAAATTATTTTCAGTAAGTCTTGAAGCTTTTAATAACCAATTGAATTTGAACTCTAAATATGTCAGGAATCCTGCAGGTCAAGGCCTTCGTGTAATAGCCTATTGTTTATTATAGTGTGTCTTTTGTTTTATTTTGAAATGGAGTGAGTTCTCAGAACTGACGAAAGTTGGATTTGGAAAATAGGAAAATTATGTAGAGAAAGTGACATTTCACTGAAAACTACTATTTGTCTGAAAAACTTCGGGTTCCAAGCTTCAAAATGAGAGGTCATTCATTAAAATCCGTTCAGCCGTTTTCCGTAATTTCCATTACCAGTTCAAATTATATAAATTATTTAACTAGTGCCTTGTACAGCAAATGCTGCAAACTAAGTTCATTAGACGTTCAAATAAACATTTTCAGATTTATTTTCAATGAGGAATACCAGACATTCTGAAAGTTATTTGCTTCCATAACAATGAAAGATACTCTCTCTCGAGCCAATACTGAAGAGAACCACGCATATAAATATCTACACCACACCGCCATTAAATATATGAAAAAGACCCAACCCCACTTGATTAATAACTATAAAAATATTTGATTTTAATAATATTATTATCTTACGTCAGTTTTATAGTTTTCAGTAACATATACTATATATACTATATAGCCGCCACTCAGTAAAATATAGAAATCAAAATCTAATATAAGTTATTCTCTACATCTACTTATATAACCCCAAAATGTTTCACTTTCATATCATCAATATAGCATTAATATGTATAATTAATGAAAAATAGTCACATCATGGCATTAACTACAATAATATTTCATTTCTAATGGCAATAATGTCATCAAACCACCTCAAGTTTTGTAGTTTTTAATATCCAATACCCAGCTCTACCCAGAAAATTACACACCACAGAATCGAACCTGTAAATTATTTTTAGTAAGTTAAGTTTTTAATAACCAATTTAATTTGAGCTCTAAATATGTCAGCATACTTGCAGATCATGGCCTTCGTGTAATATTGTTTAGTGTAGTGTGTGTTTTGTTTTATTCTGAAATGCAACACGGCCGACTTGATGCTCGCGAAGGTAACATCAAGTCGGCCGTGAATGCAATTAGCTAGTTCTCAAAACTGACGACAGATGAATTTTGGAAAATAGGAAAATTACGTAGAAAAACTGACATTTCACAGAAAACTACTATTTTTCTGAAAAACTTTGGGTTCCAAGCTTCAAAATGAGGGGTCATTTATTAAAATCCGTTCAGCCGTTTTCCCGTAATTTCCATTACAATTTCAAATTATACATATAGATTATTTTCTGTAACTTCGCCTCATGAAAAACAATATCTCTTTTTTTCATCTCCGCAAACAGAGAGCATTAAAAAAAATCCCCACAACATTTTCTGTGACAGAATATGACAATGGATAGCAATATGCCAATTTTTTACACCCTAAAAAGAAATTATGGAAGTGGGTAAGTGTCGATTTTAATTTGCAGTTGCTTGCGTTTTTCTTATCGTATTTCACTAATCTCCGAAAATGGAAAGTACTGTTACTTAATTTCAACCTTTCAGTTCATTGCACCCACTCCTCACTTTCCAACGACCTTGATGAACACATAGTGACCTCACAACCTCACCTTTAGACCTCCTTTCAGAAAATACTAGACGCTTAAAAAGGAAGACATAATGTCTCCATGGTTACCGCAACGAATTGCGTGCAATCGGCATTGCAAGGATGTTCGCAGACAATAGAACATCTGTTGTTATGGCAACATCAGAAGTAACAAAAAATAGAATGGCGTTATTAGATTAATGTTGGCAACACTGGTTGTCAGACCTGGCAATGAATACCTTCACGAGTCAACAAAAACAAGACAGAATCGTCATCTGCCAGTGAGTGTTTCTTCACGATTTATCAAACTTGGCTGAAACCAGATCTCTACCATTAAGGGCGGAGGAATTCTTTACAGTTGCTCAAGTTTTTGCAGAACTTGGGGCAAGTCATGTAGGAATCTACACCGAGACATAAGGGCATTCCAAACAAGAAGAAAAAAACACACATAACACAGATACAGGGTTTCTTCAAGTGGTAAGAATTTCCTGTCATTTTTACCATTGTTCCTAGATTCTTTTATCACCAACTCTTCGAAACTTGTAGTTTCTGAAGTTGAAAATGATAGCTATTTAAGCTTAAATGTAGAATTTAATTGCCTGACTTTGAAGTCAGGTGAATATTTTCCGTATCATGTAGCCTACATGCCAGCACCAGACGATAAAAACAGTGTCATACTGGTTTCACAGATTGAGGTTTTGACAGACCGTCTAAAATACTAACTTCAAAAAAGAGACCAAGACACTGGCTAAAAAACAGACTTAAAGAATGACTCAAATAAGCCTCAAGGACTGGCTCAAAGAAGCCTTAGAGACAATCAAAAGAGAGAGACTGGCCGATACAAGGGACTGGCTCAAGAAAGCCTGAGGAACTGGCTCAAATAATCATGAGAGACTTGCTGAAACAAGCTAAAAAGACTGACTTTAAACAGACTAAGAGGGTGACTAAAAATATCTGAAATACAGACTGAAAAGAGATTAATGGTGGACTGAAAAAACAGACAGGCTGAGATGCTGACTGAAAAAACAGCCAGGCTGAGATGCTGACTGAAAAACAGACAGGCTGAGATGCTGACTGAAAAAACAGCCAGGCTGAGATGCTGACTGAAAAAACAGACAGGCTGAGATGCTGACTGAAAAAACAGCCAGGCTGAGATGCTGACTGAAAAAAGTGACAGGTTGAGATGCTGACTGAAAAAAACAGACAGGCTGAGATGCTGACTGAAAAAAGAGACAGGCTGAGATGCTGACTGAAAAAACAGACAGACTGAGATGCTGACTGAAGAAACAGATAAGCTGAGATGCTACTGAAAAACAGACAGGCTGAGATGCTACTGAAAAACAGACAGGCTGAGATGCTGACTGAAAAAACAGACAGGCTGAGATGCTGACTGAAAAAACAGACAGGCTGAGATGCTGACTGAAAATACAGACAGGCTGAGATGCTGACTGAAAAAACAGACAGGCTGAGATGCTGACTGAAAAAACAGACAGGCTGAGATGCTGACTGAAAAAACAGACAGGCTGAGATGCTGACTGAAAAAGTGACAGGTTGAGATGCTGACTGAAAAAAACAGACAGGCTGAGATGCTGACTGAAAAAAGAGACAGGCTGAGATGCTGACTGAAAAAACAGACAGGCTGAGATGCTGACTGAAAAAACAGACAGGTTGAGATGCTGACTGAAAAAAACAGACAGGCTGAGATGCTGACTGAAAAAAGAGACAGGCTGAGATGCTGACTGAAAAAAGAGACAGGCTGAGATGCTGACTGAAAAAACAGACAGACTGAGATGCTGACTGAAGAAACAGATAAGCTGAGATGCTGACTGAAAAAACACAGGCTGAGATGCTGACTGAAAAAAGAGAGAGGCTGAGATGCTGACTGAAAAAAGAGACAGGCTGAGATGCTGACTGAAAAAACAGACAGGCTGAGATGCTGACTGAAAAAAGAGAGAGGCTGAGATGCTGATTGAAAAAACAGACTGGCTGAGATGCTGACTGAAAAAACAGACAGCTTGGATGATGACTGAAAAACAGACTGGCTGAGATGCTAACTGAAAAAACAGACAGGTTTGGATGATGACTGAAAAAGAGACAGGCTGAGATGCTGACTGAAAAAAACAGACAGGCTTGGATGATGACTGAAAAAAATAGACAGGCTGAGATGCTGACTGAAAAAACAGAGATGCTGACTGAAAAAAACAGACAGGCTTTGATGCTGACTAAAAATACAGACAGGCTGAGATGCTGACTGAAAAAACAGACAGGCTGAGATGATGACTGAAAAAACAGACTGGCTTGGATGATGACTGAAAAAGAGACAGGCTGAGACGCTGACTGAAAAAACAGACAGGTTTGGATGATGACTGAAAAACAGACTGGCTGAGATGCTGACTGAAAAAACAGACAGGCTTGGATGATGACTGAAAAAAAGACAGGCTGAGATGCTGACTGAAAAAAACAGACTGAAAAGAGATTAAGAAGCAAACTGAAAACTCAGACTGACTAAGAGGCTGACTGAGAAAGAGTAACTGTGAGATTGACCGATTTATAATAAGACAGATAGACTGACAATAAAGAGCAAGACAAGGAAGCACGAAGTGACAATCTTGTACAAAAACTAAAGATAGACAGATTAGTTTTGGAATAATTCCGGTAGTGAGTCCCATTTTCTCCTTCAACCTAAATGTTCATTGGCGTAAGGGTCTGATTTGGGCTACGTAACTCCAATTCACAGCTCCTAGGCACTTACCAAGTGTCTTCCCTAACGCTGATATCCCATCTGTTTCTGGTTCTTCTTCCTTCCCTCTCAGGATTTCTGCAGCCAATGTTCTTCAAGCACTTCTGACGTGCCTCCTCCGTGCTGCATTCCCCGCCCATCTCAGTCGTAGTACAGTGTTTCAGTCTATCAGAGAGTCTGTAATTGCAGCTTCCATACTTTCACCGCGTTAGAATGATCAAGTGTGCCTTGACTTACATCGGAACAAAAACTGCAGACAGTCATACAGTTGGCAGTGCATTGCAAGGAATGCTGGGATTGTGCTCTTTCCATCAAAATGCAGAAACGGGTTGTACAGTATACAATACTTTGCTCGTACTCCGTGCATGGAGAGAAAGTAATGGATAAAATGCATGCATTGTATTGTATTGTATTTATTAACATTCCACGGTATTCATACATTGCATACAGCTAGAATATGGAACAAGTCAAAAAACTTAATACTATTATAAAGTCTTAATTTATAGTCACTGTCTAGATGAAATATATACAGACGAGATTTACAATATAGTCTGCTAGTACAACACAAAGTTTTAGTATCAGTTTCATGAAGCGTTATTGAATGTCATGAAATGACCTACAGAATAGAAGGCGTGAGAAATTAGGTACTTCTTTAATTTGGCCCTAACTAATCTTATGTTTTGAGTTTCATTTTTTATATAGATAGGGAGGCTATTAAAAATTTTTACTTCCATATAACGCACTCCTTTTTGATAGCACGATAGACTTGCGATGGAGTATGAAAGTCATTTTTTTGACGTGTATTTATGCTATGAACTGTTGAATTAGTTACAAAGTTTTCACGATTACATACGAGGAAGATTATTAATGAAAAGATATACTGACAAGCCATGGGCATTATTTGTAGTTATTTGAAAATAGTCCTACACGATTCCCTAGATTTGGCACCTACTATTATTCTAATTACTCTTTTTTGTAATAGAAATATATTGTTACCATCTGTGGAATTTCCCCAGAATATTATTCCAAAACTCATTACCGAGTGGAAGTATGCAAAGTATATTGTTTTCAAGGTATTGATATTTTCTATCTATTGCATAGATCTAATAGCAAAACAAGCTGAATTTAGTTTGGGGGTAATTTCTTTAATATGATTTTTCCAATTTAACACATTATCGATTTTTAAGCCAAGAAATTTCGTTGTTGTTGTTTCTAATAGGGATCTATTGTTAATTATTGCGCTAGAAATTTGCGAGGTTGAATTTGGACAGGATTTAAATTGAATTATGTTAGTTTTGTTACAATTTAATACTAATTCATTGACTGAGAACCAGTCACATATTTTGAAGAGAATTTCCTCTGTTGAAGATTGGAATGTGTTGGATTAGTAGATGAATGGCATAAGCGACGGTTCGAATCTTGGATGAATGATTATATTACAGGTGGCCAGGTACCCGAAGGTAATGTTAGTACAATACAAAAGTGAACAAACACAATTTACACAAAATAACAACAAATACAAAAACACAACATAAAAAACACAACTAAATGCAAATGAAAAATACAAAATAATACGTCAGTATTAACAAATCAAATAACCCAATTACAAAACATTAATATAGTTATAAAACGATAATATAAATACAAAGCAATAACACAAATAAAAAACACAATATTAGCACAACTCACAACACTGTTGAGAAGAAACTGCCTACTGAAGGATGCACTGGAAGGAATGGTGAACGGGAGAAGAGTTCGGGGCAGAAGAAGATATCAGAGGATAGACGACATTAAGATATATGGATCATATGTGGAGTAAGAGGAAGGCAGAAAATAGGAAAGACTGGAGAATGCTGGGTTTGCAGTGAATTTATTTTTTATTTCATTGGGTTATTTTACGACGCTGTATCAACATCTAGGTTATTTAGCTTCTGAATGAAATGAAGTTGATAATGCCGGTGAAATGAGTCCGGGGTCCAGCACCGAAAGTTACCCAGCATTTGCTAGTATTAGGTTGAGGGAAAATCCCGGAAAAAAACTCAACCAGGTAACTTGCCCCGACCGGGATTCGAACCCGGGCCACCTGGTTTCGCGCTGACGCGCTGACCGTTACTCCACAGGTGTGGACGTTTGTTAATAATGTCAAAACAAGTGATTATATAAATTTTGGTCATTCGAGTGCAACTACGAGGGCCGTAAAAAATAAGTTTCCGTGGGGCGGTTTACAGAAAGAAAACACAATTTTATGGGGAAAAAATTTATTGTAATACATACAACTGTTGAGATATTTTTCAGCATATTCCCCACTGGAGTCAAGACATTTGTTACACCGTGGGATCAACAGAGAGGTACAGACGGCTGTCACATACTGGTTTCGATCCCAGGCGGCAGACTTCTACGACACAGGGATACAAAAGTTTATCCCACGGTATGACAAATGTCTCAATTCCGGTGGGGAATATGTTGAAAAATAACTCAACATTTGCTGTATCTCCTCCAATAAATCTTTCCATAAAATTGTGTTTTCTTTCTGTAAACGGCCCCATGAAAACTTAGTTTTACGGCCCTCGTAATTGTGCTCGAGTGACCAAAATTTGTACGAGAAAGTAATAAACTCTTTCTCAACACTTGCCCAAATTTTAACACTACGAAACACTTACACTACACTTATTTCCAAAACTTTCCGCAGCTCTGAACACTTCCAACGTGACTCTCAACATCCGTAACTTTTCTACTGGCCCATAATTAAAATTTTCCGACCCCTGAGTTCCGTAGTATCTCCTCTGGCTATTATCCAATGACATCCAACATCTAAAGAATACAACCTGACGTTATGAATAGATTGTAGAAATCTGACGTCCATTTACATTTGCAACCGGTTTTTCTTCTGTCATGCAAATAGGATCGCATATTTTGACGTCTTCGAAGCGGGGAACGTGAATGCAGAAGACATCGCAAATGGCCCCCACTTTATTAAACTTAGTGGCACAAGAATTCCAACCAATTTAAAAGCCCGGAATTCAAGAAAGCTATTATTATTCTGCCTCTAGTCGTAAACGAAATTAAAGTAATACAGTTGCTAAGCAACCCTCGAAGTCAGAGCTAGCTATTCTTCTGTTTCGTGCAGTCATTTGTTTTGTAATTTAAGAAGTAACATGTCATTATATAGAATACATGTCATTTCGGTGGTTCAGCGACAGGGTAGGCCAAGCCAACGGTAATATAAAAACCTGAATTCTATTACAGCGCTCTTTAACTTACGTGTAAGTGTCCCCACTTCAGACAACTCAGGAGGATTACTTTTCAGCTCTAAAACCAAATGTGAATTCTATTCTGATTAAACAAAACTAGTGGCTTGTGTAGCAAATGCTGCAAACTAAGTTCATTAGACGTTCAAATAAAAATTTTTCAGATTTATTTTTCAGTGAAGAATACCAGACATTTTGAAAGTTATTTGCTTCCATAATAATGAAACATACTCCCTCTGTATGGTTTTCTTTGCTAAATACTTTTTCTTGAACCTATCCACCTTCAGTTTTTGAGTTTCAACGCGAAAACGCAAGTAACAATGTCAGGACGATAGCAATAGCTATTTCAGGTCATTGTGGATTGTAGGCGAAAGTTAAAAAAATGTCAGGTTTTCTATGCTTTCGAACTATGGACATAGCATTTTGGTATAGCTGCTGCATGTAGAGCGTAAAACCATTTTATCCTGCTAAGAGATCTTGCTGAAATGATCGGGGGATTACAACATTTTCTGGGCCTCTTATTTTGATCTTTCCTGAGGAACTGTAATTTTTGCACTCTCTCGAGCCAATACTGAGGAGAAAGACGCATATAAATATCTACACCACACCATCATTAAGTATATGAAAAAAACCCAACCCCACTTGATTAATAACTATAAAAATATTTGATTTTGAATAACAATATTATTATCTTACGTAAGTTTTGTAGCCGTCATTCAGTAAATTATAGAAATGAAGATCTAATTTAAGATATTCTCTACATCTACTTATATAACCCCAAAACATATCACTTTCATATCATCAATATAGCATTAATATTGTATAATTAATGGAAAATAGACGCATCACGGCATCAACTATAATAATATTTCATTTCCAATGGTAATAATGTCATCAAACCACCTCAAGTTTTGTAGATTTTAATATCCAAAACACAGCTGTACTCAGAAAATTATGCACTGCGGAATCAGACCTGTAAATTATTTTTAGTAAGTCTTGAAGTTTTTAATAACCAATTGAATTTGAGCTCCAAATATGTAGGCAATTCTGCAAATCATGGCCTTCGTGTAATAGCCTATTGTTTATTGTAGTGTGTGTTTTGTTTTATTCTGAAATTCAATTAGTTCTCAAAACTGACGAAAGATGGATTTTGGAAAATAGGAAAATTATGTGGGAAAACTAACGCTTCACTGAAAGTTACTATTTTTCTGAAAATCATTGGATGCCAAGCTTCAAAATGACGGTTCATTCATTAAAATCCGTTCAGCCGTTTTCCCGTAATTTCCATTACCAGTTCAAATTATATATGTAGATAATCAAGACAAGGTTAGATTCACATGAATATGGCCCAGTACGAGTCTAGTCTCACAATATTTACTCTTCTTAAACATAGAAAAACACTCTAATGTTGATGTCTAAGAAACAGTTAACCTTGTCATAATCTTTTGCCAAGGAAACTAGTCTAGTGTAATAAACTCTTGTCACATACTGTTTGCCTAGGAAATTGTCTAATAAAATCTTATCTAATTTTGTTGTTAGAAAACTAGTCTAATAAAATCTTTTCATATTCTGTTGTCCAAGAAATTAGTCTAACAAAATCTTGTCACCTTGTGTTGTCTAGGAAACTAGTTCAGTAAAATCCTGTCGTATTCTGTTGCATAGGCAACTAATGTTATAAATTTTTTCACAATTTGTTTCCAAGGTAACAAGTGTAACAAAATATTGTTACATTTTTTCTTTCTTAGAACAGTAGTCTAACAAAATCTTTTCACATTCTGTTTCCTAGGTAACTATAATAAAATCTTGTTACATTTTTTTCTTTCTTAGAACAGTAGTCTAACAAAATCTTTTCACATTCTGTTTCCTAGGTAACTACTCTAATAAAATTTTGTTACATTTTTTTCTTTCTTAGAACAGTAGTCTAACAAAATCTTTTCACATTCTGTTTCCTAGGTAACTATAATAAAATCTTGTTACATTTTTTTCTTTCTTAGAACAGTAGTCTAACAAAATCTTTTCACATTCTGTTTCCTAGGTAACTATAATAAAATCTTGTTACATTTTTTTCTTTCTTAGAACAGTTGTCTAACAAAATCTTTTCACATTCTGTTTCCTAGGTAACTACTCTAATAAAATCTTGTTACATTTTTTTCTTTCTTAGAACAATAGTCTAACAAAATCTTTTCACATTCTGCTTCCTAGGTAACTACTCTAATAAAATCTTGTTACATTTTTTTCTTTCTTAGAACAGTAGTTTAACAAAATCTTTTCACATTCTGTTTCCTAGGTTACTACTCTAATAAAATCTTGTTACATTTTTTTCTTTCTTAGAACAGTAGTTTAACAAAATCTTTTCACATTCTGTTTCCTAGGTAACTACTCTAATAAAATCTTGTCGCATTTTCTTGTCCAGAAATCTAACCTGATTTATAATGTAATGTAACATTTTTTTTTTTTTTTTTTTTTTTTTTTTGCCTAAGAACCTAAGATGAAATACCTGTCAAATATTGTTATCTTCCTGAGGAACTTGTCTAATAGATGTTTCTCATTCAGTTGTCTATTAAACCAGTGTAATAACCTGCCATATTTTATTGCATATAAAGCAAATATATCCAAAACAACAACACGTACACATACACACGTAGGCCTACGCATAACATTCTCAGCACTAATCCAGCCCCTTGTGCAATGCTGTATCTTCACAATGGGAGAGTACTTGCATGGTAATGCCACATCTTCACGAGGCAGTACGTCTGGTAATAGAATGCTGTGGTGGAATCAGCTGAGCTGGCTTTTACGTAACACACAGTTGCCAAGTTTACAATAATATTAAAAAAGTATGTATTATTACGTAAAGATATCTTATCTCCATGCCCTTGTGTGCTAGGATTCATGATTGCAGCTTATCGCTACCGTTACTGCACCGGTTACAAAAGTCTTTCTTGCTTGCAGCCTTCTATAGAACTCAGGAAAAATTCACCTGGGGCCCATCTACGCAGTATTCCATTTAATAACAACACAATAGATTTATTACAGGAGACGATACAGTTTCAGACCTAGAGCACATGTTATTTCGAATTGAGTACAGCGTCAGTTTTCTATACCGGAGTCTTCGGTTCGACTCCAGGCACGTCTGAGTGCAATAATTGGTAATTGGGGGGGGGGAAGATTTTGGGAAGGTTTTTCTCGAGGAACTCCTCTCTGCCTTAATGTAATTCTATAATTGTTTCGTGTACGATCATCCATAAAATGACGGTCATGTTCAAAGTTACAATGTCACTGTTACCTTCAGTCCTTCCATCTTTTCACAATTAATACGCAGTTTTCCCCATCATTTCCGTATCTACGTGGGTAATACTTATTTACTTACAAAAGGCTTTTAGAGAACCTGGAGGTTCATTGCCGCCCTCACATAAGCCCGCCATCGGTCCCTATCCTGAGCAAGATTACTCCAGTCTCTACCATCATATCCCACCTCCCTCAAATCCATTTTAATATTATACTCCCAAAAGTATTTTTCCCTTCGGCCTCCCAACTAACACTCTATATGCATTTCTGGATTCGCCCATACGTGCTACATGCCCTGCCCATCTCAAACGTCTGCATTTAATGTCCCTAATTATGTCAGGTGAAGAATACAATGCGTGCAGTTCTGCGTTGTGTAACTTTCTCCATTCTCCTGTAACTTCATCCCTCTTAGCCCCAAATATTTTCCTAAGCACCTTATTCTCGAACACTCTTAACATCTGTTCTTCTGTCAAAGTGAGAGTCCAAGTTTCACAACCATGAAGAACAACCGGTAATATAACTGTTTTATAAATTCTAAATTTCAGATTTTTTGACAGCAGACTGGATGATAAAAGCTTCTCAACCGAATAATAACAGGCATTTCCCATATTTATTCTGTGTTTAAATTCCTCCCTAGTGTCATTTATATTTGTTACTGTTGCTTCAAGATTCGAATTTTTCGACCTTTTCAAAGGATAAATTTCCAGTTTTTATATTTCCATTTCGTGCTATGTTGTGGTTAAGAGACATAATCATATACTTTGTTTTTTCGAGATTAACTTCAAAATCTATCTCCTTACGTACTTCAAGTAAAATTGCTGTGTTTGTCATTCCTTTTGTAACGTAATTGCTCAGGCTTTTTCTCCTGCGTGTTAATAAAATTTTAATAGGTTTGTTAATCCAGAATCAATTATTTACAGTTCTGTTTCTCATACCCTTGTAGTATAATATACATTCATGTTTTTTCCGAGTATCTCATTGACTTCAACGTTTAGCTTCCTGTATAAACAATATCCAATTTAGAATCTTTGCTGGGTCGTTTGGATTAGCCTGCCGGAATGCACGCTGGTTCGAGTCCTCAAGGGGAAAGAATTTTTCTCCTGAAATTTCGGCCAGTGTATGGGACCGGTGCCCACCCAGCATCGTGATGCACCTAGGAAGCTACGATTGGTAGCGAAATCGGGTTGCTAAAGCTAGCTATAACGGTTCGGGGGATCATTGTGCTAACACACGATACCTCCATTCTGGTTGGATGATCGTCCACCTCTGCTTCGGCATGTGAACGTGAGGCCAGCAGCCGGCTGGTCGATCTGGGCCCTTCAAGGGCTGTGACGCCACGGATTATTAACGAGTTCAACAGATCAGGCGATCCTGATGATGGAAACTATGTTTTTCCGAAACGTTGGATTTGTCAAGTTCCAGGACACGGTGGATTACCCAAAAGCTTGATTTTAATCACAGTTACCGTGAGAGCCTAAAAATTCATACTGTATTTCTATTTATAAGTTATCCTGAAAGCGTTATCCCACAGTGTTTTTCTGGTATCGAACTCACAATTAATACAGTGAAGAAAGAATATGGATTGGTCACTATATGTTTGTCTTTAACTCTCTAATGGGTGTTTTCTTTTTTGTTGCAGGTAAGATGCAGAATCTGCTCGCATGTAAGACACAGTGATCTGTTATGCAGCTTTCGTAAGTACATTAAGTTTTTTTTTTTTTTTTTTCTCCTCAAAATATGTTACTGGTTCTCAGCCAAAAAATTACTGTTAAATTGTAACAAAACTAACATAATACAATTTAAATTCTGCCCAAATTCAACCTCGAAGATTTTAAGAGCAACAATTAACAACAGGTCCCTATTAGAAACAACAACAACCAAATTTCTTGGCTTACAAATCGATAATGACTGTGTAAATTTGGAAAAATCATATTAAAGAAATTACCACCAAACTAAATTCAGCGTGTTTTGCTATCAGATCTATGCAAAACATAGTAAATATCAAGACCTTAAAAACAATATACTTTGTGCGAGATCGTGCGTATTTGCTTGGTTTCCGCACAAAACCCAATCCACGGAACTAATCTATCTATCTATCTATCTATCTATCTATCTATCTATCTATCTATCTATCTATCTATCTATCTATCTATCTATCTATCTATCTATCTATCTATCTATCTATCTATCTATCTATCTATCTATCTATCTATCTATCTATCTATCTATCTATCTATCTATCTATCTATCTATCTATCTATCTATCTATCTATCTATCTATCTATCTATCTATCTATCTATCTATCTATCTATCTATTTTGGTATAGTTAAGGCCATCAGGCCTTCTCTTCCAGAACACCAGGACAACAAGGGTATGTATGGTACATTACTTAAATTCTGCACGGGTACCAATAATGGCATGGGAATAGCGATCCTCGAAAACCCTGGCCAGTAAGGGCCTTACAAACTTGCATTTTCGATATTTTCCACGGATGTCCCCACCGTGAAAACGGATGGCATAGACATTGAATCATCTTTGTAGCCTGTCCGCCACTGCAATCAGATAGCACACACAGTTCTCGTAATCTGCTCACCGTGTTTACATTTCGTCACTGATACTGCCAAGTTACACAAGAGAAATTCGCAGACGTGTGGCAAGGTTTGCGCAATTTGGAGAACGTTCACAGTTTGTTTTAATTAGCGTGTTATGAAGTAAGTGATTTGCATTTAGTGTAGGATTACACATAAATAAATAATAAATCATTAATTTTATTCCTGCTTAATAGTCCTGGTTTACATCATCTCTGTACTATAATATACAGGACTTTCATTGCAAAACATCCCAGCCTAAATAACTGTTTGTTTGCATTAAACTTAAATTAAAAAAAAAGACACATCAATTAGATATTGAGGGGAAAGTTAAAACCAATATTAATTGCATTTTAGATTTCACATCTCCTACTTCCTTCCCTTGGAAATTTCAAATGACACTGCTGATACTCAAGTTAGAGTATTCAATTGTTTTTCTACATCTCATTCGTTTGTTCTCAACATCTATTGTTTTCTATCGTCGCCTAGCAACCTAGATTATTGCCAATAGGTTGTAGGATGAAAAAATAGTTTATTTTGGGTAATTTTCTAATTTCTAAATTAAATTAAATTCAAATGCTAAATATATAATTACGATACTTAAATTTGAAAGAGTATTCAATTGTTTTATACACTCATTCGTTTGTTCTCACATCTTTTGTTTTCTGTCGTCGCTTGGCAACCTAGACTGTTGGTTGTAGAATGACAACACAGTTATTTTGGGTAATTTTCTAATTTCTAAATTTAATTAAATTGAAATGGTACCCCTATATTACGATACTCAAATTTGAAAGACTATTCAATTTTTTTATACATTTCATTCATATGTTCTCACATCTTTTTTTTATATATCGTTGCTTGGCAACCAAGACTCTTCTTATTGTCTGTTGGTTGTAGAATGAGAAAACAGTTTATTTTGGGTAATTTTCTAATTTTAAAATGTAATTATATTGAAATTGTACCCTTATATTACGATACTTCAATTAGAAATATTATTCAATTATTTTATATATCTCATTCATTTGTTCTCACATCCTTTGTTTCAATCGTCGCTTGGCAACCTAGGTTATTGTCAGTACGTTGTAAGATGATAACACAGTTTGTCTTGGGTAATTTTCTAATTTCTAAATTTAATTAAATTGAAATGGTACCCCCATATTACGATACTTGAATTAGAAATATTATTCAAATGTTTTTCTACATCTCATTCGTTTGTTCTCACATCTTTTGTTTTCAATCGTCGCTTGGCAACCTAGATTATTGTCAGTACGTTGTAGGATGAAAACACAGTTTATCTTGGGTAATTTTCCAATTTCTACATTTAATTAAATTGAAATGGTACCCCTATATTACGATACTTGAACTAGAAACATTATTCAATTGTTTTATACATCTCATTCAATTGTTCTCACATCTTTTGTTTTCTATCGTCGCTTGGCAACCTAGACTGTTCTTATTGTCAATTGGTTGTAGAATGAGAATGGGTAATTTTATAATTTTTAAATTAAATTAAATTCAAATGGTAAGACTATATTACGATACTTAAATTTGAAAGAGTATTGCATTGTTTATAGTACATCTCATTCATTTGTTTTCACATCTTTTGTCTTCTATCGTCGCTTGGCAACCTAGATTGCTCTTATTGTCAATTGGCTGTAGAATGAGAATGGGTAATTTTATAATTTCTAAATTAAATTAAATTCAAATTTTGAAAGAGTATTCAATTGTTTATAGTAAATCTCATTCATTCGTTCTCACATCTTTTGTTTTCTGTCTTCGCTTGGCAACCTAGACTGTTCTTGTCAATTGGTTGTAGAATGAGAATGGGTAATTTTATAATTTCTAAATTAAATTAAATTCAAATGGTAAGCCTATATTACGATACTTAAATTAGAAAGATTATTCAACTTTTTTTATACTTCTCATTCATTTGTTCTCACATCTTTTGTTTTCTATCGTCGCTTGGCAACCTAGAGTCTAGAGAGTTCTTATTGTCAGTTGGTTGTAGAATGAGAATGGGTAATTTTATAATTTCTAAATTTAATTAAGTTCAAATGGTAAGCCTATATTACGATACTTAAATTTGAAAGAGTATTAAATTGTTTATAGTACATCTCATTCATTTGTTCTCACATATTTTGTTTTCTATCGTCGCTTGGCGACCTAGACTGTTCTTATTGTCAATTGGTTGTTGAATGAGAATGGGTAATTTTATAATTCCTAAATTAAATTAAATTCAAATGTATTCAATTGTTTATACTACATCTCATTCATTTGTTCTCACATCTTTTGTTTTCTATCGTCGCTTGGCAACCTAGACTGTTCTTATTGTCAGTTGGTTGTAGAATGAGAATGGGTAATTTTATAATTCCTAAATTAAATTAAATTCAAATGGTAAGCCTATATTACGATACTTAAATTAGAAAGATTATTCAATTTTTTTTATACATCTCATTCATTTGTCCTCACATCTTTTGTTTTCTATTGTCGCTTGGCAACCTAGACTGTTCTTATTGTCAGTTGGTTGTAGAATGAGAATGGGTAATTTTATAATTTCTAAATTTAATTAAATTCAAATGGTAAGCCTACATTACGATACTTAAATTAGAAAGATTATTCAATTTTTTTATACATCTCATTCATTTGTCCTCACATCTTTTGTTTTCTATCGTCGCTTGGCAACCTAGACTGTTCTTATTGTCAATTGGTTGTAGAATGAGAATGGGTAATTTTATAATTCCTAAATTAAATTAAATTCAAATGGTAAGCCTATATTACGATACTTCAATTAGAAAGAGTATGCAATTGTTTATAGCACATCTCATTCATTGGTTCTCACATCTTTTGTTTTCTATCGTCGCTTGGCAACCTAGACTGTTCTTATTGTCAGTTGGTTGTAGAATGATGAATGGGTAATTTTATAATTTCTAAATTAAATTAAATTCAAATGGTAAGCCTATATTACGATACTTAAATTAGAAAGATTATTCAATTTTTTTTATACATCTCATTCATTTGTCCTCACATCTTTTGTTTTCTATTGTCGCTTGGCAACCTAGACTGTTCTTATTGTCAGTTGGTTGTAGAATGAGAATGGGTAATTTTATAATTCCTAAATTAAATTAAAATCAAATGTATTCAATTATTTATACTACATCTCATTCATTTGTTCTCACATCTTTTGTTTTCTATCGTCGCCTGGCGACCTAGACTGTTCTTATTGTCAATTGGTTGTAGAATGAGAATGGGTAATTTTATAATTCCTAAATTAAATTAAATTCAAATGTATTCAATTGTTTATACTACATCTCATTCATTTGTTCTCACATCTTTTGTTTTCTATCGTTACTTGGCAACCTAGATTGTTCTTATTGTCAGTTGGTTGTAGAATGATGAATGGGTAATTTTGCAATTTCTAAATTAAATTAAATTCAAATGGTAAGCCTATATAACGATACTTAAATTTTAAAGACTATTCAATTGTTTATACATCTCATTAATTTCTTCTCGCATATTTTGTTTTTTTTTTTTTCTCGTCTGCCGCCTAGCAACCTGGATTGTTGTTATTTCTGATTAGAGTTGAAGATAATAAAACTCCAAAGGCTATTGTGTATTACAGGTTATTTCAGTTAATCCGCACTTTCGTTAAACCGGCAAACTTATTCCGCTAATTAAGATTAACGAGGTGTTACTGTACTTGCGATTTGAGAAATAAATATTATACAATATGAATATATTTTTATCGAGATTTAAAGTGTTGCTGCATTGGAAGTAATACAACAATCTAATCCCATTTCTTCATCGGAACGCTCACAGTTGTGCTGGATGACATAAATCGAGTCCCGGAAGTCGGGGAGCGCCTCGAAGACATTTGGGTTACAAAATATCCGAGACCTTACGAGTTATTATAGAAATACCAGAATAATCGACGTGCTGAAACAATGGAACGTCGCAAAGTGGACCGCTCGGGGCAGAAGCGCAACTAGCGGGCCGCGGACCAGGGCAGTGACACCGTCCAGGAAATGGGGTCCGCGAGGAATGGCGGCCTCGGGCGATGGGGCTATTACCACCGGAGAGAGTGTTTGAAGGCAGATGATTTGACCGTCAACCGTGTACTAGGAAGTGACGGCCTTTCTTCGACTCCCTGGGCGGTCATTACGCCTTGCAGGAAATTAACCGCTGCGTTAGCACCACGACATGCAGTCCAAGTCAGGAAGCGTTCTTACATGCAACTGAATGCCAATAGAAACAAGTAGGTGCGAGCAGGAGTGACGTGGTTTATTCCCTGTGAGTGACTTTTAACCATATATGCTAAATGACACAGTTTATTGAAGTCATATCCAGAATGTTTAATTCTTATGATGGGGGGGGGGAATCTGGTTATAAGTGTTGCCAATCTGACAATTTCGTAGATATTATGAATGCCAATTAGCCTATATACAGAATTTGCCAATTTTATAACATTAATGATATTATTGTTGTTATTATTTACTTAAATGGCTTTTACAGAACCCTGAGGTTCATTGCCGCCCTCACATAAGCCCGCCATTGGTCCCTATCCTGAGCAAGATTAATCCAGTCTCTATCATCATATCCCACCTCCCTCAAATCCATTTTAATATTATCTTCCCATCTACTTCTCGGCCTCCCCAGAGGTCTTTTTCCCTCCGGCCTCCCAACTAACATTCTATATGCATTTCTGGATTCGCCCGTACGTGCTACATGCCCTGCCCATCTCAAACGTCTGGATTTAATGTTTCTAATTATGTCAGGTGAAGAATACAATGCGTGCAGTTCTGTGTTGTGTAACTTTCTCTATTCTCCAGTAACTTCATCCCTCTTAGCCCCAAATATTTTCCTAAGCAACTTATTCTCAAACACACTTAACCTATGTTCCTCTCTCAAAGTGAGAGTCCAAGTTTCACAGCCATACACAACAACCGGTAATATAACTGTTTTATAAATTCTAACTTTCAGATTTTTTGACAGCAGACTGGATGATAAAAGCTTCTCAACCGAATAATAACACGCATTTCCCATATTTATTCTGCTTTTAATTTCCTCCCGAGCATCATTTCTATTTGTTACTGTTGCTCCCAAGTATTTGAATTTTTCCACCTCTTCAAAGGATAAATTTTCAATTTTTATATTTCCATTTCGTACAATATTCTGGTCACGAGACATAATCATATACCTACTTTGTCTTTTCGGGATTTACTTTTAAACTCATCTCTTTACTTGTTTCATTATTATTATTATTATTATTATTATTATTATTGTTGTTGTTTTTGTTGTTGTTATTATTATTATTATTGTTATTGTAGTTGTTGTTTTTATGTATTTTAGTAGGTTATTTTACGACGCTTTAGCAACATCTCATGTTATTTAGCGTCTAAATGAGATGAAGGTGATAATGCCGGTGAAATGAGTCCGGGGTCCAACACCGAAAGTTACCCAGCATTTGCTCATATTGGGTTGAGGAAAACCCCCGGAAAAAACCTCAACCAGGTAACTTGCCCCGATTGGGAATCGAACCCGGGCCACCTGGTTTCGCGGCTAGACGTGCTAATTGTTGTTATTATTGTTGTTATTATTATTGTTGTTGTTATTATTATTATTGTTGTTATTATTATTGTTATTGTTATTATTGTTATTATTATTATATTATTATTATTATTATTATTATTATTATTGTTATTATTATTATTATTATTATTATTATTATTATTATTATTATTATTATTATTATTATTATTATTATTATTGCTACTGGCTAACAACCCATCACCGTAAAAAATAGCTTGTTACGAATCCCTACAATAAGATGGGTAGGGCATGTAGCACGTATGGGCAAATCCAGAAATGCATATAAAGTGTTAGTTAGGAGGCCGGAGGGAAAAAAGACCTTTGGGGAGGCAGAGACGTAGATGGGAGGATAAAATTAAAATGGATTTGAGGGAGGTGGGATATGATGATAGAGACTGGATTAATCTTGCGCAGGATAGGGACCGATGGCGGGCTTATGTGAGGGCGGCAATGAACCTCCGGGTTCCTTAAAAGCCATTTGTAAGTAAGTAAATTAGTATTATTGCTGCTACTATAAAATTTACATTAAAATGCTATTGTAGGTTGTGATGAAATAAAATAAAATCCCAGCAATACATGTGATTCTCAATATGCAGCACTTTTTATTGTCGTGACTGTACCGGACACACGAAGGACAGCAGAATAGTGAAAGCATCAGAGAGACGCTATGAACAGTTCCGTCAGTGCATGCAGGAATTGCACAGAATCTTGCGAAAATCTAAGCAATAGAATACATTAGACTTTCCCTGCCATGTATGTTGCTATAGCGACACTTGTGAGACAAACGAAGTCAGATTGCTTTTTAATGAGTGTAGGCATTTGTTTCTAGTGAGATGAATGTTCTGAGACTGTATGGGCATTGGTATTGCATTCGTAGTGTTAATATTTCATTTGTCCACTTCCCTGATAAATTAACTCTTATACAGAGTGTTTCAGAGATTCCGTGTAGTGAATTAAAATAAGTAATTTAAGAAGTGTATCCCATAACCGGTGAAGCTTTTCTTGGAGAGTTATAAACAGTAAAGGCTGGTTCACAATAAACCGGAAACGAGAATCGGAACGAAAACGAAAACGGTAAAATTGTTAAAATGTGTACATTAAATGTGAGCATTCACAATTAACGAAAAGCTTGCCGGAGCCCGGGATCGGGAACGGAGAGTTGGCCAAGTTTCAACTTCGGCGTTCACGTTTCCGATCACAGCCCACTAGATTCATTCTATTGCCATCTAAAAGATATTTTGTCGTCGTATATTTTGTAGCAAGAAGACCGTGACATAAGCTATGCATTATTTTGTTTTGTGCTGTACATCATGGAGCAAGTTTTATTTGGTGAGATTCTAATATTGAGTGTTGAGGAAAGCGGCGCGCCTCGTATGAAGAGAGAAAATGAAGGAGAATACGTGGCTTTCAATAGCTGCATCTTTGAACACCGATCGTGAGTGAATCATATTTTATTACTGCATTGGTTGCATTACACACTACATATTCATGCTTCAATTCAATAACTACTGTTGTGTTCATTTTTATTCTACTGCAAATGTTTCTTCTCTAATTATTTTACGTTATGGTAGACTTAAAATAGGTTGTGATAATAAAGATGCATGGGCATATTTATAGTACCGTACCTAATGAAATGTTTCAGTTGAAATTTCGAAGTTGGTTAACCTGTGTTTATGTTGGCTGCCTTGTACTTATGAGAGAACGCCATTGTCAATTATACACAAATAACATCAGAATGCGTAATATCGACTTTACATATCGTTATTGACATACATATCGATATGCATAGTCGTCTACGTTCTCGGTTTATTGTGAATCAAACATTTTCATACTCACGTCCTTTGCTTCTCGTTTTCATTCTGGTTCTCGTTCCCGGTTTATTGTGAACCAGCCTTAATTTGCCATATTCTAACACTCTGGTTTTTGTACAAATTTTAGGTATTTCTGTGGTTACTTGGTGAGTAAAACTTTCACCTTATACATTCAACGGAGTTGGTTTATTGAGAAAGTTGATTCAGGCTATCGACGTGACTGAAGTTTAACGTTCGGTTGTCGCGCTGCAAGACTCTTCTCAAGCTTGGGTTCGAATCCCGTTTAGTCTGGTATGCCATTAATTTTTTCTAAGGGTTTCTCCAGCTGTAAGGCGGGTTTTAAGTAATCCTCTAGGAGTCTTTTGGTTTAAATTCCATCTCGCTATCGGCAGTTCTACCGATGATAGAATTCGACGGGCCAGTTCAAAAGGGAAACGATTCAAAATTTAAATTTTGTGATCTCTGTGTTTTAACGTTTCATGTTGCTATTAAAAATACAATTAATATAAATCTAATTGAAACTTATAGTATATTTGAAACATATATATATATATATATATATATATATAATTTGAACTGGTAATGAAAATTACGGGAAAACGGCTGAACGGATTTTAATAAATGACCCCTCATTTTGAAGCTTGGAACCCAAGGATTTTCAGAAAAATAGTAACTTTCAGTGAAGCGTTAGTTTTCCTACATAATTTTCCTATTTTCTAAAATCCATCTTTCGTCAGTTTTGAGAACTAAGTTAATTGCACTTCTGAATAAAGAAAACTCACACTACAGTCAACAACAGGCTATTACACGAAGACCATGACCTGCAGGATTGCTGACATGTTTAGAGTTCAAATTCAATTGGTTATTAAAAACTTCAAAACTTACTAAAAATAATTTACAGGTCTGATTCTGCAGTGTGTAATTTTCTGGGTACAGCTGTGTATTGGATATTAAAATCTACAAAACTTGAGGTGGTTTGATGATATTATTGCTATTAGAAATGAAATATTATTATAGTTAATGTCATGATGTGACTATGTTTCATTAATTATACATATTAATGCTATATTAATGATATGAAAGTGAAACGTTTTGGGTATATATTATATAACTACAAAACTTACGTAAGATAATAATATTGTTATTAAAAATAAAATATTTTTATAGTTATTAATCAAGTGGGGTTGGATCTTTTTCATATACTTAATGGCGGTGTGGTATAGATATTTATATGCGTGATTCTTTTCAGTATTGGCTCAAGAGAGCGCAAAAATTGCAGTTCCTAAGGAAAAACTAAAACGTATTACTGATAAAATAAGAGACCTAGAAAATTTTGTAGTCTCCCGATCATTTCAGCAAGATCCCTTAACAGGATAAAATGATTTTACCCTCTACATTTCAAGCTCTACATGCAGCAGCTATACCAAGATGCTATGTCTATTGTTCGAAAGCATAGTAAACCTGACATATTTTTTAACTTTCACCTACAATTCACAATGACCTGAAATAGCTATTGCTTTACTCCCACATGAAAAACCCACTGATCGTTCTGATATTGTTACTTGCGTTTTCGCGTTGAAACTCAAAAACTGAAGGTGGATAGGTTGAAGAAAAAGTATTTGGCATAAAGAAAAACATTCAGATGGTGTATGTTTCATTATTATGGAAGCAATAACTTTCAAAATGTCTGTTATTCTTCATTGAAAATAAATCTGAAAAAAGTTATTTGAACGTCTAATGGACTTAATTTGCAGCATTTGCTGCTCAAGCCACTAGTGTTTAATAAAATATAAAGTAATTTAAGCGATCCTTGGATTTTTCACAGCAACATGAAACTTTAAAATATAGTTATCTCAAAATTTTAAATTTTGAGTTATTCCCCTTTTGAACTGACCCGTCGAAAAAGCCTCACAGTTAATATAATAACATGTAATAGTCAATACAATGCTTTTTCGATAGTAGTTTTTGTCTAACATAGCCCCAGTAGGGCCTACTTTCTATACTTATCCACTATAATGATAAAATAAGAACCGGTAGATGTTTTGGTGATCTGACAACATCGCATGCATGTTGTTGCCATTGGCTACAGGTATGTTACGATGTCGTCACTCTTTGACGTGAGTCTGACGTCAGAGGACGGTGCCTGCTCTGGATTCAGTGTTGCTTAAGGACATCGACTTCATTGCATTTTGATGGAATGTATAGCTTTAAGCGCCTTTGTGGCTTGCAGCCCATAGTACTGCAGTTGGTTGGGTTGCCTGACCGTTAGGTGTGGAGGAAAGACATTAAATTTGATGTTATTTTACGACAATAAAAGATAAAAGAGAACAGTAATGACATGGAGACGAAGTGACCATCGCCTGAGACGTGACAAAGATTAGTGGTTGTCAATACGTGGAACGCGAGACTTAATATTAAACATAACTTTCGGTTTATTCAACGTTCGCTGAATTTACAGAATTAATCAAAAGCCTGCAACCATCTTGTTATAGTCCATATCTGATACTGTACTGTAAATATATGGCACCAATGAATCAACCAATTACGCACATAATTGTAACTCTCCGCCATCTTGAAAGCCGTCATATTGGATGTAACTTTGAAATTTCGAATGAAAAAGAGGCGTGTGACCACATTAAATTGTGTAATATTTTGAGACCAAGGACACTATTTTGAAATGTTCTGTTGAAAATATTACAGGTTAAATTTTCCAAAAAATTGGATAAAAATTTGAAATTTCAAATGGAAAAGGGATCTTTGTCCACTCTAATTTGTGTAAAATTGTGAGATAAAATCAATGGCAAAATCGGTTTTAAGATGTGTCAATTCTTGTTGAAAATATCGCAGGTTAAAATTTCCGTAAAATTGAATATAACTTTGAAATTGCAAATGGAAATGGTATACTTTGTCCACTCTGGTTCGTGTAACATTTTGAGATAAATTCAATGGAAAAATCTGCTTTCAAGTGTCTCAATATCAGATGAAAATATTACAGTTTAAAATTTCCATAAAATTTGGATACAAATTTGAAATTTCAAAAGGAAAAGGGGTGATGTGTACACTCTGAATTGTATAAAATTTTTAGACAAAAACAATGGCAAAATCTGTTTTGAAATTTTAAATGAAAAAGTGGTCGTGTGTCGACTCTAATTTGTGTAGCATTTTGAAACGAAATCAATGACAAAATCAGTTATAAGATATCTCGGTTCATGTAGAAAATATTACACATTAAAGTTTCTATAAAATTGGTACAACTTTGAAATTTCAAATGTAAAAGGGGTCATGTGTCCACTCTAATTTTTGTAACATATTTAGATAAAATTAATGGCAAAATCGGTTTTGAGATGTCACAATTCCTATTGAAAATATTACAGGTTAAAATTTCCATAAAATCTGATACAAATTTGAAATTTCAAATAGAAATCGGGTCGCGTGACCACTATAAATAGTGCAAAATTTTCAGACGCAACCAATGGAAAAAACGGTTTTGATGGTATCTGAATTCCTGTTGAAAATATTACAGGTTAAAATTTCCATACAATTGGATACAAATTTGAAATTTCAAATGGGGTCGTGTGACAACTATAAATGGTGAAAATTTTTCAGATGAAACCAATGGAAAAAACGGTTTTGATATAACTCAATTCCTGTTCAAAATATTGCAGATTAAATTTTCTATAAAATTGATATATCTTTGAAATTTAAAATGAAAAAAGGTATTTATCCTTGCTTCAGTCTTATCCGAAATGGCAAACATTGTTAAAGTTCGATAATGCAAATTGAAATTTAGATAACTTAAAGAGATACAAACCAGTACTCTCAAACGAAGAGAAGTCTCTCAGGAGATTTCGTTCCTGTTAAACTGTGTCTCGAAAGTCTAATATAAGCATAAATATTTCAGGAAGCTAAGAAAAATCATAGAATATGATAAAACTTTTTTTAACGCGGGCCCCTATCGAATCAATCACAGTCTTCCAGACGTCCGCGGACCACACGTTGAAAACCGCTGCCCTATGCTGACACACCATGCGTAGCCCTTAAAAAGGGATAAAAATATTCAAGGGAATTCCTGTGTGATGTATCGCCGAGAGTTGGTTTTGCCTGACCTTGAGGGAGGCATTGTTGTGGGGGAGGCAGCATAAAGCTACTGGTCTTGCTAGCTTGCTGGAATGTTGCCCCCCCCCCCTTCCCCGGACTACAGGTATCGGCCAGCCAATTAAAAGATCGTGAGAACTCAGGATATACCAGTCTCTGTCACCTGTACTTCGAGGTTGCCATAACAACGACGAAATGCATATAGAAAATTGAACGTGTTTACGTTTCGATGTTGTTTTTAATATTTTTTTAATTTCTTGTATCATAGCAACTGAGTTGCTACTCATTTATTTTTATGCAGTCTTATTATTTCTGGATACAAATGATGGGGAAAAATATATAGAGAATGTTTATAATTCGTTACCTTTGCTGTGTAATTTCATACACAAATATAATTTATACTGACAACAAAGACCTACAATCAGTGTCTAATATGAATGCATTTTATTTAACGACGGAAATGTGTCCTTTTAATGGGATACATAATATTGCATTTTAAAATCTAAGATTGTTTCACCTTTTCTCACGGTTATTAAGTTTTTGCTTGGAAGGGAGTAAGATTTTTTCAGGGAAAACCTTATAGGATTTAATATCTAGTGGCGTACTTCCTTTATCCTCTGAAATGAACTATTTTCCATACCGTAAACTGGGGTAAACTTGGCCATAAAAATTTTAACTATGATATCGGGATGCACTGAATCTAATGTCTGTCCAATTTACTTGCGTGATTCGGGTTCCGCATATTGCGGATAGATGGCAGGACTGTTGCACACCACTTCGGCGGGACATGCGATATTATTTTTAAAGTTCATTAATTTTTATCCATTTCTTAAGTGTTTTTCGTTATTTTATTGAGCAAATAATGATGATGTCATGGTTTATTTTTTAATGATCAAGTTTACCCCACTTCGCAGTAAATTTCCAGTTTCCACATATAGTTCTAGTTGTAACTTCTTATCCTGTTTATACGATACGTAATTTTTATGCATTTGCTGTTAATATGACGTAGGTGCGAACAATTGAAAACAATTTTAGTGATAAGGAAATTTTAATTTCGATTAATATATACAGGGTGATTCACGAAGATTTACCGTCACTTATGGAGCTTATTTCCGAAGACATTCTGAGCAAAAAAATGTCATATAAACATTTGTCATAATCACAATATTTACAGAATTACACTAATTTGAAGTTGTTTGTAAAATACCGTTATTCTTGGGTTTTACGGGTAAAAGAATATTACAGATAAAGAATGAACAATTCAGGAGATCATTTCTTTAACCCTTAAATTGGCAAAACTTCATTTCTCACACTAGTTTATTAAACCGTGTCGGACTGTAAAGAAAACAACTATCGCAATGTCCATATTTTATATATAATGCAATATTATAGTATTGTGAAATTTTAATTTTCATACCATTTTTTCTATTGTTCTATTGAAATTACAGCATATAGCTTATTAATCTGTTGTATCCTATAGGAAACATTACCTATCTAAGGGTTAATTAGTTAGTAATCTGAAATTAAAAATATGTTTTGAATTCCATAGTTGCTTCGTACAGATTTCTTTTTTACGATTTTTAACTACAAAATTACAATTTCTTACGCACCTATCACAACAATTGTTACAAATCACGCCACTCTTGTAAATTCTTCAAGACTGTACATTAGGATGCATAATTAAACTGTAAAGAATCAAGTTCCTAAAGTCGTATGATTTGTAACAATTTTTGTGGTAATTACGTAAGAATGATGATATTTTTAGTTAAAAATGGGAAAACAAAATCTGTACAAAGCAATTAACAACATATTTTTAGCTTCAGAACACTAGCCAATTAAAGAAATGTCACATATTCTGAATAGTTCATTTTCTATTTGTAATATTTTTTACCTTTAAAAGTAAAGAAAAAAGGTATTTTACTAACAACTTCAAATTAGTGTAACTCTGAAAATATTGAGATTAGACAAATGTTTACATGACATCTTTTGTTCAGAATATCTTCGGAAATAAGCTCAGTAAGTAACTATAAATCCTCGTGAATCACCCTGTATATACACGTTTATTTACATTAGGTAACAACCACTCATCTGGCAAAGCCATTAACTAGCTTGTTTTTTATTTCTTAAGCGTTTATAAAAGTGGAATGTTTTTATGTTAAAATTACAGCGCCCACATTTTCTTCAGTAGTACTGCTCAATTACACATTTTTTTTTATCTTATACACATGGGGGGGGGGAGGACAATTTTTGCTCTCTCTTTTCTGATTAAGATGCGAAAAAAAAAATCAGTTTATCGAAAACGTTAATCTTGACTTGTATTGAATATAGCGTCATAAAGTACTGAATTTAAAATTATTATTATACATTTATAAACAAGAGAAAAACGAAATTTTTTGCAGTCCGAGGAAACCATAGCAACACCAGCGACACCATTTGAATATCCTTGTTCAACGACAACAATTTTGCTGGTATGTAATCAGAGCCTCGATCGTCATTTGTCGGCGTTGTATGCTGCAGTTATTCTCTTAGCTTGGAATGCGGCATAGCTCAGATACTAGGGCGTTGTCTTCACGTCGGAGACAGGTCCATTGTTGGAATGATGGATTCTATACTTCACTTCCGCACTTGGATGTCTTCGAAAGAGAGAAACTTAATGGGCGAGGAATGCGTCCGTTTCTATGATAACGGAGCAACAAAATGACAGCAGATTTCATTTTCTTCTTATTAGTTTCCATGACAACCTTCAATATGTGAATCTAATGTAGGAATTTTTAGTACAGTGTTACTATAAATGATCTTTCCGATTACAAACTTGAATAACTATCGTTAGGAGACACTTAGAAACATTATATTGGTATCAATGGTAAGAGAATCTCAAATACTTTTTATTATGTTGGTGAACCTGTCGCATATTTATTAATTTCGTTGCTAGGAGACGATGTAACAGAAAAATGGCTGCAAACGAAGACAGGAGGGCATTTTGTGTGCTAGATTTTCACATATCCCAGTCTGTTGTCAGCCGTGAAAAGGTGTATGGCCCTTTCTTTTTTGTCGAGGCGACAGTCATAGGCAATTCGTACCTAGACACGTTACAGTTATGGCTTCTTCCACAACTGGAACAGGACATCGAAGGTCTCATTTTCCAGCAGGGTGGGGCACCACCCCATTACCACTTAGATGTCAGAAACGAACTGAATACACGACTTCCAAGGAGATGGATTGGACGTGCTGGCCGTGAAGATTTATAACGTTTGTATTGGCCTCCACGTTCCCCCGACTTCACTCGTGATTTTTTTCTGTGGGGTTTTATAAAACAAGTGTATCAGCCACCATTACCACCTACCATTGAGGATCTTCGTGTCCTCATCACAGAGGCCATTGCATTGGTTGATGGTCCAATGCTGCAGCGTGTATGGCAGGAAATTGACTACAGACTTGATGTGTGTCGTGTGACACAAGGAGCTCACATTGAGCACATGTGACTTACTTATGGTTGAGAACCAAATGTTTCTCTTTCTGTTTCATGTTTTCCAGTGAAAAAATTAAAAAATTGTTGGAGTTTCTGTTGATACCAATTTCATGTTTTCTAATAGAAAACACATGTAGCACATGTGATTTAACTGAATGGATAACAAAGAAATATTTGAGTTTCTCTTTCCATTGATACCGATATCATGTTTCTAAGTGTCTCCTAACGATAGTTATTCAAGTTTGTAATCGGAAAGATCTTTTGTGCGAGATCGTGCGTATTTGCTTGTTTTCCGCACAGAACCAATACGCGGTTAAGTGTGAAATACCACATTCAGTATTCCCAACGTAACACACATAACAATTTCCCTCTTCTTACCGCTTAAGCGCGACATTCATTTTACTGCTTTAGGCTTTTAACATATTATTTTTAGAGACGTTTAACATAGTAATAATTATAAATTGGAAACTTATCACTGCAATTTCACCTAAATTGCAATGTTAATTATTGTTTTTAAATATTTGCAAAAATGAAGTAAAGTCTACTACTCCACGGAACTTATTGCATTCCTGATAGAAGTAACATTAAGGAAGCCGTGAAAAAATCAACAAGATTCCAGATGCCGATGTTATTACTGCAATATGTTATATAAATAATATTGTTAAAATATTAAAATGAAAAATAAATCATTACATAACCTTACCGTTTGTTTTAAGTTCGCATTTATAGACTGGGGGAAAAAAAAAGACATACGTATATCACGGCCTGCTGGAGTATAGTAAACACAGAAAACATTTTATAGCAACAATGTTGAAGAAAGATATTTTGGTTTTCCGAAGTTGCCGTTATTAAACGGAAACCAAGATGGAGATTTCATTGCAACTAATTAGAAATTCGTCTTTCAGGTATGTAATAAACGATCTTCGCAGAAAATAATGTACGACACACGAGCGGTATGTTTGTTTTCATGTTCTTGGAAATTAAAAAAGCTCAACCACGTTTCGCTTTTTCAATCTTTTCCTCAAACATGAAAACGTCAACATACCGCTCTTGTAACGTATATTACTATTATAGTAACACTGTATATTAATGCGTATTATATTTAAGTATAGTTTCATTTGTTTCGTTTATTGCCATAGCTAAGGAAAATAATTGAATCTCTAGTATCATAAAAGAAAACGAATGCTGAAACATTTAGTAGATGGGCTTCCTTTTCAGTGATATTTCGGTAGGTTTGTAGCCTTAAGGAATAGTGTTCATTTTCGAGTTCTGAATCACCAGCTCATTTGCAGCTACAGATATTGCAGTAATATAGCGAAAAATCAGGATGACCAGCAAACAATTGTATCTAGCGCTTCTTACAGCTGTCGTTAATACAAGAAACACATGTCACTGTACCAATTGCAGTATGTACTTAAGGATGAAGTGTCGGAACTGCATGTATCCTCATTATCAGAAACACCTGTTACTCATGGCAATGTTGTCTATTACGTCCGTAACAATTCCTTTCCTTTAAGTGGCCTCTGGTGGAAAATGTGAAAATTTTAGCAATTTTCTTCTCACTTCAAAACACCATTACTATACCTACTTTCATCCTACCAAAAGAATTTGTTCAATTCTTCTTCTAAGTTGATTTAAAAAAAATGTTTGTTTGGGAAATAGAATGAAAATAGCACATTTAAATTACCGTTAAAAATCTGACAACTTTAGGGATATTTTATTTCCGCTTATCAACAACCAATTCCTTTTTCTTTCCTGATCAGTTTCAGTATCATTCTTTCTTCGCCCATTCTTTCCAACACAGCTTCATTTCTTATTCTCTCTGTCCACTTCACTTCAAACGTTCTATTCTTCTTCATATCGGCATTTCAAATGCTTCTATTCGTTTCTCTTCACTTCGTAGTAATATCTATGTTTCTGCCCCATGCAATACCACATTCCACACAAAGCACTTCACTGATCTCTTCTCATTATTCTTTCTTCACACGCTCCATTCTCTTCCACATTTAAAATTCTTCTAGTCGTTTCTTTTCACTTCGTCGTAATGTCCATATGTCTGCCCCCATACAATGCCACACTCCACACAAAGCACTTCACTGATCTCTTCTCATTATTCTTTCTTCACACGCTCCATTCTCTTCCACATTTAAAATTCTTCTAGTCGTTTCTTTTCACTTCGTCGTAATGTCCATAATTCTGCTCCCGTATGTACAATTCCACACTCCACATAAAGCACTTCACTGATCTCTTCTCATTATTCTTTCTTCACACGCTCCATTCTCTTCCATATCCACATTTCAAATGCTTCTATTCGTTTCTTCTATATTTCTACCCATACAATGCCACACTCCACACAAAGCACTTCACTAGTCTCTTCCCTAGTTCTTTTTCCAGAGGTCCGCAGATGTTCCTTTTTCTATTAAAAGCTTCCTTTGCCATTGCTATCCTCCTTTTTACTTCCTGGCAGCAGCTCATGTTACTGCTTATAGTACACCCCAAGTATTTGAAGCTGTCCACTTGCTATACTGCCTCATTTAGAATTCGCACGTGTACCTTCTTTATTTTTCTTCCCATGACCATGCTCTTCGTCTTGTTGGCATTTATCTTCATTCCATACTGCTCACAGCTGTCATTTAGCTCCAGTAGCATATCCCTTAGTATCGTCTCTTCTCCTAACAACGCCATATCATCAGCAAATCTTATGCACTTTATTCTTCTTCCTCTTACTATCACTCCTCCCATGTTCTGAAAACAGTTCTTTACTAAATCCTCCAAGTATATGTTGAACAGGGTAGGTGATAAAGGACATCCTTGTCGTACTCCTCTCCCTATTTCACTTCCTTCTGACATTTCTTCTCCTATCCTGACTTTGACTCTTTGTTTCATATAAAGGTTACTGATTAGCTTTTACTTTCCAATCCACGCCAATTTTTTCAGGATCTCCATCAGTTTATTCCAATCCACTCTGTCAAACGCCTTTTCTAGGTCCACAAACATAACATTGAAAACAGGAACGCTACAAAATTGTTGCATACTTCTTACTCAGTTTGTATGCAAAAGTATTACGTCTAAACCTATTCTCTTCAAGTAGCATTGCTTCTATAATAGTGTTTGAACTTTGCCTTATATGTGTTTATTAGTATCTTATTTTGTTTTATTCTGGCTGACAAATTTATTCTAAAATTATGGTATTTTTTGTACAGACGACATCTAGTCTTATTCATTGGTATTACATGAGTTATGATGGAATTCAACAGTTTCTAGAAATATTTAGACCACTAATCAAAAAGTTTCACAGAATTTTCTTCTGAATACTGTACAGAAACTATGATGAACACAATGGTGGTTATATTGTGTATTTCTGCTACTGAATTTCTACATAAATATACCCCTTTATTTTAAGAATAATACGGTCTTTCTAATTTAATGCTAACCTTACTCTTAACCCAAGTTTCTGTCATTTTAAAAGTGATCTGACTTTCGAATAACTCCCATTCATCCAATCGTCGTTGCATATCGCCCGTCGTATACGTAATACTTGATTATAGGGCACTGTTATAATAGATTTTTCAAGCGAAAGTAACCACAGAATCTGTCGTTTTCTTTTGTTCAAGTTTTTATTCTCTTGTAACCTTGGAGATACAAAAAGTTTAGAACAAAACATGTTTTCAATAGCATTTAGCATGGATTTAACTTATCTGTGTGTTACATTCCATCAAAATGCTTTGAGGCGATGTCGTTATGTTACAGTTTGAAGAGAATGAATGTATTACCATAGCAACGTTCAACGTATAAAAATTGAAAATCCGTTCACTTCTATTCATAACGCTGTTTTATAATAGTTTCATAATAAAGTAGTCCTTTTTGTTATTGATAATATACAACCAGATCCGTTTGGGTATGGATAATATTAATTTATTATTATAAAGCTATTATAGTAGTAGAAAAAATTTCTTGCTGGTTATATTATGATTAAAGAATAGGAGTTTCCATATATGACAATCAACAATGCATAATCTGAAAGGACAAATGAAAATCGTAGATGATTAAAATGGCTACTACAAATCAACAGCGGGCACAATGTGTTCTTTGGTATGCGAAATTTGAGAGTGTTAAAAAAGTTCAAAAGGAATTTCGACGTGAGTATGATGTGATTAATGTACCTAAATACGATTCCATAATGTTGTGGTATCTAACATTTGTACAGACAAGTTCTATGTTTAAAAAACATCCAGGAGGTCGCAGGCGAAACCCAGTACGAGAACCACTGACTTGGCCCCCAAACTCCCCAGATCTAACCCTTCCAGACTTCTTCGTGTGGGGTTTTGTTAAAGACATTGTCTATTCATAGGAACCCAGGAACATTGATGATCTGAGAGTAAAAATTACTCAAGCTTTTCAACAAATCACCCCTCTTATGTTACAACGGACATGGGCTGAATTGCATCACCGTTATGAGTTGTGCAGGGTGCGCAATGGGGGTCATGTTGAGCTCTGAGGAATCTCCCATCTTTCAGTGTTGTATGCACAAAGTTTCAACAAATAAAGTTCAGTAGTAAATGTTTTACGGTGTTTTTATTTTATCCATACCCAAACGGATCACCCTGTAGATTACAGTCAGTAGTTACAGTGTGTGAAACCTGAGAGAAATAATCCCTGAAATCAGATGGCCATAAATTTGGTCCTACTGATAGTAGCTTTTTAATTGTTAATTTATTTACTTATTCATTCATTTTTATTTATTTATCTATTTATTTTTGTTTATTTATATACTTAAATATTTGTGTATACTTATTTATATACTTAGGCCTATTTATTTTCTTACTCATTTACTTTGGCGGCCGGATAGCTCAGTTGGTAGAGCAGCTGGCTACGGACTGGAAGGTCCGGGGTTCGATCCCAGATGGCGACAGGATTTTTTCTCGTTGCCAAACTTTCAGAACGGCCCCGAGGTTCACTCAGCCTCCTATAAAATTGAGTACCGGGTCTTTCCCGGGGGTAAAAGGCGGCCAGAGCGTGGTGCCGACCACACCAACTCATTCTAGTGCCGAGGTCATGGAAAGCATGGGGCTCTACCTCCGTGCCCCCCAAGTGCCTTCATGGCATGTTACGGGGATACCTTTACCTTTACCTTTTACTCATTTACTTATTTATTTAGTTATTTACTTGTTCACTTTATTTATTTACATAATTATTTATTTTTATTTCTTAATTCATTTATTGATGGATAAATGAACTTCTGCCTATTGAATGAACCTAGAATAATTGTTATCTAGTGCATTATCAACTAGAAATTAATTTTTAAATTTTGAAAGAATTTTTAGAGTCATTCCATTGGTAGGCCTACCCTTTTTTTAGAAACGCTTTTTAACTTATGGTTATGAAATTTTCAGGGTATGTTAACACATATATGTTAGTCTTTCAAGAATGTAGTTATTTTCAGATATCTAAAAAGAATTAATTCTATAATTTGTGTTAATTTTATTAGCCGAAAGAAATTGATTTTTGAATGACGAAAATTCATTTAAGCCCCAGTACAAAAATAATGGACGTTTTAAAAAGATATTGTATGGTTTTATTTTAGTGTCTTATGACAAGAAATGGTTGAGTTTCATTACGATCAGAACTATATAAAATGAATAAAGTGCACCCAAGCACCAATGTACAGTCATGAAAATTAATAATAATAATAATAATAATAATAATAATAATAATAATAAATCGCTACACTTCATTTTTTAAAAAGTAGATCAAGTTCTGCGTCCGTAACACACGTGTGTAGAAGTCTATCCTTCGAACCCCATAATTTTGTGTTTTTATTGAAGCATCGCATTTCCCCTGTCTAGAACTTCCCTTAGCACCTATTTACAACGGAATACACTGAAAATATTCAATACTTCGTAATATACAATGTGATGACAGTCTTATTTCTATGTGACGTATTATTTTAAAGCAAGAATTTGTCTCTGTTTGTAATATCTTCATTCATAAGTACCTAAGATACCTTGCTTTTTCAATTTTCAACGTTACTCTATCGATGGATTTTTGTTTAAAGTGTAACATGAAAATTTTACACGCTTTTGTTCTTACGTATCCATAGCGACCTCCGTGTATTGCAGTCTTTTAATAGGAACTTTAATCGAAAACGCGATTCTTTCCTGTTCTTATTGTCATAGTAACCTTGGATTACTGAAGTGAAAAAAAAATAAAAACTCGCTGCGGTTTCTTTTGTTTCTCTGGCCGCCACTGAGGAGGGCGCTCGTATCCAGCTGACTGTTACCCACCCACGCCTGCGCGAGAAAGTTCAGACGCGGGATTCCACCTGTCGGATGCTGCATGTCCTTTCACTGCAGAATTTTCCTGTTCTTCTCCCTTCTATTTCCGTTCTAAAATTCCATCATGGTTACTCGTCAAATGTTGTAAAGTTCGACGCTCTCTCGTGTTATTTAGACAGCATTTGTGTTGGCATTGGTGTATTGGTTGATGTTACTGTTCCGTATTTTAGAGTCCCGGGTTCGAGAGGTGTATGTATGGAGGAGGAAGGTAAAATTGATGTTGCATATGGGCTATTCCATATGAAATCGATCAGTAAAAAACCTCTCATTTTTTAATACTCTAATTTTTCCCCTATTTATACAAGATGCTGAGGAGAATGCATTTTCAAAAATATACTATCGAAAGTCAAACGGTTTTCGTACTATTGAGCGACAAATTTAGCGTATTTTATAAAAACAAGCCTCTTTCAGCGCTCACAACTCTGGAACCATTTACTGCAGAACATTGAACGGGAGCTCATTTTGAAGCTGACATTTGGTAGGTTATGATAAGAAGTAATCCTTATTTTTATTGTACACAGAGAGACAGATAATCTGATTTTACTTACTTTTAGGATTTTTGCCCATTTGTAAAAATGTAAAAAAATATTGAGAAAAAAGCTTGCATTATTAAGAGGGATTCGGCATTGTTTGCTTAGTGTCACGGCAATAAGTTTTGAGGGTATTAAATAGATTATTTTCACATGCCTGGACTTGAATGGCGCAGTACCGCACGCACTGGTCGAGAGATGAAGATAAGTGAGCGTTGGGCGTCATTTTATTCCTGTGTTTATGAAAACTTGTGATAAAGCTAGTCCAGCTATGCGCTACTAGACGAAACATCACGTGTTTGTCTCCTGGCCTTGCTTGTCTCGGCTAGCTCCCGCCTCACAGTCAGCTGGTTAGTTCACGCGCGTACTATTTATTTTCTTTATTTGATATTTTCAATACTTTCTTATCAACGGTGCACCAGTAAAAAAATATGTGTTTATTTGTACTTTCAATGCGGAATCTAACCATATATTTTAAAAATATTTTTTTCGTGGTCAAAGACGTCTTAATGAAGAAAAAATCTAAATTTCTCCATTTCCATAAAAAGTAAGAAAAACTGTTTACATGTCAATATAAACTTTAATTTCTCAGCATCAAAATAAACCATGATTTTGATCATTGGGTGAAAGGGTTTCGGAGACACAACAATTTAAAGTTGCTAATGTTATGAAAATACGATAAATTTAAATATTTTTAATTTAAACACTATGAAGTTCTGATGCCTCAAACTTTGCACAAAGCAGTGTATCATATTTGTCTACGGACAGAAAAAGTTTCATTGTGTTTAAAAATTGCAAGATCAATTTTCTCTATATTTCGGTCGATTTGAGATGGAATAGCCCATTTGTACGTAGATCGTCCGGGCAGGTGCATTGGGGTTCCTTGAAGGAAGGGATGTGGGTGGCTTTTCAACCCCGAAGGCAGTGACCCAGTGAATTTATTATTTATTTATTTTTTCTTCGTTATCAGTTTTAGCATTATTCTTTCTTCACACGCTCTTCTTTTCTATATCCACATTTAAAATTCTTCCAGTCGCTTCTCTTCACTTCGTCGTAATGTCCATATTTCTGCCCCTATACAATGCCACACTCCACACAAGGCATTTCACTAGTCTATTCCTTAGTTCTTTTTCCAGACGTCCGCAGAAGATGCTCCTTTTTCTGTTAAAAGCTTCCTTTGCCATTGCTGTCCTCCTTTTGACTTTCTGGCAGCAGCTCATGTTACTGCTTATAGTACACCCCAAGTATTTGAAGCTGTCCACTTGCTCTACTGCCTCATTTAGAATTCGTACGTTTACCTTCTGTATTTTTCTTCCTGTGACCATGGTCTTCGTCTTGTTGGCATTTATCTTCAGTCCATACTGCTCACAGCTGTCATTTAGCTCCAGTAGCATATCCCTTAGTATCGTCTCCTCTTCTGCTAACAACGCCATATCATCTGCAAATCTTATACATTTTATTCTTCTTCCTCCTACTATCACTCTTCCCATATTTCGAAAGTAGATGGCTTTTAGGGAACCCCCAGGTTCATTGCCGCCCTCACATAAGCCCGCCATCGGTCCCTATCCTGAGCAAGATTAATCCATTCTCTATCATCATATCCCACCTCCCTCAAATCTATTTTCATATTATCCTCCCATCTACGTCTCTATCTCCCCAAAGGTCTTTTTCCCTCCGGCGTCCCAACTAACACTCTATATGCATTCCTGGATTCACCCGTACGTGTTACATGCCCTGCCCATCTCAAACGTCTGGATTTAATGTTCCTAATTATGTCAGGTGAAGAATACAATGCGTGCAGTTCTGTGTTGTGTAACTTTCTCCATTCTCCTGTAACTTCATCCCTCTTAGTCCCAAATATTTACCTAACGCATCTTATTCTCGAACCTCTGTCGTGGTCGTGCCAGACAATCAGTCCCATTCCGAGCCTTATGTTGTAGTTTCTTAACAAAGCTGTTTTTTTACGGTGAAGATTGTTAGCCCTTCGCCCAACCTCCAAGCTGGAGGACCACCCTCTTTACTAACATATTGCAGTAATAATTATTGTTTGATATTCCAGTCTATTTTGTGATTAAAATACCAGCAGAATGTTTCTATGGTAACCTATTGACTTTATGCAGAGAGGTAAATTAGTTTGAAAACGTCTGTTGGCACAGATATTTGAAATCCAGTGTTATGATATGATATACAAATGGGTTTTTCTGATTAGAGTGCTAACAGTGTGTTTCTATGGCGACCAATTGCCGTTATGCAAAACGGTGAATTAGTTCCTGAAACGTCTCCTTATAGACTACAGATATATCGAACGGGTATTAGTTTAGAAATGGCACTTGCTATTTTTAGTATCAATTTTAACTGAATGTACAAACAATAGGTAATAAGAGAATAGAGGAGTTTGAGAATGATTTTTTTAGGATTAATTTAGGAATCTTTGACGTGTTCCGAATTCCCCCTATGTTTATACCCTCAATAAAAGTGTGGCGTGATTCAGTTTTCAAATGTCGAATAGCAGACGATCGCCGGAAGTGGAATGCGCTATATGGATCCTGTTTCCTTATCTTGCCGGCATTCCTTTACTTGACTTAGGTCTTCCAAGGCGCCCGAAGAGATACATATATTTGGTTGTACCTGTGCAATTAAACACCCGTTACTAGCGAGGCCTTGCGACGTTGCCTGATCTCACCGTGAAGGTTGTTCGTAGGCTGTCATTTGTTTTGAAGGCGCCAGCGTTTAATGTGTCTGCTGTGATGGACAATACTATGTCTGCCGTGGAGGGGAGGAATGTATTGGTGATTCAGTGTTTTGATTCTCAAACTGTGGTCCGCGAGAAGACGTTAGAGTTTACAGATTTGAGAGTTGTGGATTTTAGCAATCTTTTATGTTAAAAAATTGTAGCAGTTTTAAGAAGTAAGAGATAATTCCATTTTTCATATTTTCGCCAATTTTTCAGGCTACAGTATCTCCAAAATAATCCCAAAATCTTCTCTTAACAGAAGAAGCGAGATTTTTTTAAGGTAAGCTTTCAGTTGTCATAGTAACATCTGATTAAGTGTATCAAATAAAAGCAGAAGAAGTTGGAGTTTTTTAGGTAAGCTTCCAGTTATCATAGCAGCTTAACATCTGATTAAGTGTATCTAATAAAAAAAAAAAAGAAGTAGGATTTTTTTAGGTAAGATTCCAGTTGTCACAGTAACTTGACGTGTGATTAAGTGTAATACAAAAAAAAAAAACCAAGACGAAGTAGGATTTTTAAGGTAAGATTTCAGTTGTCATAATAACATCTGATTAGGGGAGAGTCGGGTAGTATCGGACATCGGGTAATATCGGACAGTGAGTTTCTTTCATCTACCACACGATGATAGTACCTGATTGACATGATTACGTTTCTGTGATGTCGCATAGAGAAACGTAACCATGTCATTCAGGTACTACCATATGCTGGTAGATGAAAGAAACGCACTGTCCGATACTACCCGACTCTCCCCTAAGTTTAATACAAAGAAAACAAAAGAAGCAGGATTTTTGAAGTAAGCTTTCAGTTGTCATAGTAACATCTGAATAAGTTTAATATAAAAAAGCAGGATTTTTAAGGCAAGCTTTCAGTTGCCATAGTAATATCTGAATAAGTTTAATACAAAAAACAGAAGACGCAGGATTTTTTAAGGTAAGCTTTCAGTTGTCATAGTTACATCTGAATAAGTTTAATACAAAAAAAAAGAACAGAAGAAGCAGGATTTTTAAGGTAAGCTTTCAGTTGTCATAGTTACATCTGAATAAGTTTAATACAAAGAAACAGAGGAAGCAGGATTTTTATGGTATGCTTTCAGTTGTCATAGTCACATCTGATTAAATGTAATAAAAAACATGTAAGCCTACTCTCTCAGCCATAAAGATTTTTCCTCGATTCTGCCCGTTTTGCATAAATTTCCTTTGATGTATAGTACAGTACCCGGCCACACAATAAAAAAATATATATATTTTATGTTGTTTCCATATTTAGTACATTCTTTCATTAAAACATTACAGCTCTGTTGTCTTTATTTAATTTTCGGAGTATATCTTCAACAAAGTCGAATTTTTATTATGTAAAATGAAAGAAAATGAATATTTATGTCCACGTGAAATTTGCAATTCATTTGAGATCCTTTTTTCTCTTAAATTAATTCCAGAATTCCACGTAAACGTCTTTCGAATTTGTAGTTTCATTGTCGTAGTGCACCGTTTCGAGTAGTTCTTTCCACAAATTCCCACACATTTTGAATTGAGTTCAAATTTGTAGAACTGCCAGGCAATGTTAAAAGATGAATTTCAAACAATATTAAATGTTGATTAATTCTGTCAAAATTTAAAGGCTTTGTTACCAACATGATTGAAGTAGGCATAGATAGCAAAAATGTGTACTAATAATATATTTAAAGGACAAAATATAAAGTTAAAGTACAAATTAAAAAAACTTCAAATCTTTCAAAACTTAGGAATGATTCTAATAATATGGCCAAGTACTGTAAGAGGTAAATTAAATTGATTTTTGTCCCTAGTTTCATTGTAACGGCATCATGATAAAAGTTGAGCGATGTATTAGTTATTAATACGGAATAATTAATTTTCTGTTTCGAAATTTCCCGGACGCTCCAAACGCCATCTACATTTAAGACTTTAAACCCGAGACCACATGATTCGTAACACTTTCGAGGGCTTATATGTGTGAAATATCATAACACTGCTTCAATTGGTTCCAGCGTTTTGTTTTTGTCTCTAGTCAATGAGCTTCGTTTGTTTTTCGAGACATGAATATGTTGCCTAGCAACGACTACAAACCCAGTTCCGTTGTCATTACTTCTTATCGGCAATTGCTGCAAGTAGAACAACATCGACCCAGTTCCTGCAGCTCATTAGAGCGCAACCACAACTGCATTTAATTAAGTTAAGGGTTCGAATCTCTCTCAGTGCATTGGGATTTCGTAGACTGCGAAGTAAAATATATATTACTGTAATTTAGAGATTTAATAGAATAGCCAATGATGCAGTCCTGAAAGCTTAAGAGTTTCAAAAGTTTGCACTGATTTTCTTTTCCTGGTATTTATTGCTGCCAACTTATGAAAAATACTTCTTCGTCATTTTCCGTAAAATTTAATCATGAACACCATCTTCGTAATAAATTATCAGCGTGACACTTCTTTATCTTCATTTTCTACAAATTTCATCATTATCATCCTCATCACCTTCATCTTTCTTCATTTCCATCACTATTATAGCTACATTTTCCTCATAATTCTTCGGCTTCATTAAATTCATCAGGTTGTGTACTCATTTTCTTCATATTCATAATCTTCAAGACTTCCACGCTTTTATTTTCTTCACAATTCCTTCAGTTATTTAGTTTTCTATATTCACTTTCTTCAAATATCTTCACCTTTATCATATTCCAACATTTGTACGTCTTTGTTTCTTATAACTCTTTGGCTTCATAAAATTGCTCACTTTTCTGTATTATTTTTCTTCATTAATTGTCTTCATGACATTTACATATCCACAATTCTTTAGGTTTATTAAAACGATCAGTTTTCTGTATTTATTTTGTTCATTCGCATTACCTTCATGTCTGTTAGATCTTCACTTCCTTTACAAGTCTTTTAGCCTTGAATAAATATTGATCTGTTTTCTGTATTCATTTTCTTCATATGCATTACCTTCATGACTGTTAGATCTTTACTTTCTTCAAAAATTTTTAGACTTCAATAAATTGATCTGTTTTCTATATTAATTTTCTTCATATATATTACCTTCATGACTGTTAGATCTTTACTTTCTTCAAAAATTTTTAGACTTCAATAAATTGATCTGTTTTTTGTATTAATTTTCTTCATATATATTACCTTCATGACTGTTAGATCTTTACTTTCTTCAAAAATTTTTAGACTTCAATAAATTGATCTGTTTTCTGTATTAATTTTCTTCATATATATTACCTTCATGACTGTTAGATCTTCACTTTCTTCAAAATATTTTTAGACTTCAAAAAATTGATCATTTTTTGTGTCCATTTTCTTCATATGCATTACCTTCATGGCTGTTAGATCTTCACTTTCTTCACAATTTTTTAGACGTCAATAAATATTGATCTGTTTTCTGTATAAATTTTCTTCATATGCCTTCATGACTTAGATTTTTACTTTCTTCACAATTTTTTAGACTTGAATAAATTTATCTGTTTTCTGTATTAATTTTTTCCCCATTTGTATTACGTTCATAACATTTAGGTTACATCCTAATTTTTTTTTCCCCCCACAAATATTCGACTTCATTAAGTTTATTAGTATTTTATATTTACTTCCTGTACATTTCTTTAATTCCATCGTATTTATCATTTTTTCGTCTTCAGAATTGTTCGGTTTCATTATAGCCACAACTCTTCCGCATTCTTTTTTATTACTTATCCGTCTTCACTTTTTTCTCGGTTCTTCCTTTTCTACTTCATTTATAATTTTATCCTCATTTTGATAATTTCTTCATCATTGTTACTATTTTCTTTATAATTTACTTCCATGATGTAAACGTAATCTCAAAATTTTTCGATTCCACCTTTCCCATTTAAAATCTTTTGTGCGAGATCGTGCGTATTTGCTTGGTTTCCGCAAAAAACCAATCCGCGGAAAGTCTAAAATTCCACATTCAGTATTCCCAACCTAACACACATAACTATTTCCCTCTTCTTACCGCTTAAGTGACATATTGATTTTACTGCTTTAGGCTTTTAACATATTATTTTTAGAGACGTTTAACATAGTAATAATTATAAATTGGAAACTTACCACTGCAATTTCACCTAAATTGCACTGTTAATTATTGTTTTTAAATATTTGCAAAAATTAAGTAAAGTCTACTACTCCACGAAACTTATTGCATTCCTGATACAAGTAACATTAAGAAAGCCGTGAAAAAATCAACAAGATTCCAGATGCCGATGTTATTACTGCAATATGTTATATAAATAATATTGTTAAAATATTAAAATGAAAAATAAATCATTACATAACCTTACCGTTTATTTTAAGTTCGCATTTATAGACTGGGGGGAAAAAAAGACAGACGTATATCACGGCCTGCTGGAGTATAGTAAACACAGAAAACATTTTAGAGCAACAATGTTGAAGATAGATATTTTTGTTTTGCAAATTTTCCGTCATTGAACAGAAACCAAGATGAAGATTTCATTGCAACTAATTAGAAATTCGTCTTTCAGGTATGTAATAAACGATCTTCGCACAAAATAATGTACGATACACGAGCGGTATGTTTTCTTTCAATTCTCGGAAATTAAAAAAGCTCAATCGCGTTTCGCTTTTTCAAACTTTTCCTCGAACATGAAAACTTCAACATACCGCTCTTGTAACGCATATTACTATCTTATACTGTTTCTAGACCTCCAGTTTCATCATCATTTTAACCCTTTTCTTCATACTTTTATTATCTTGATTTTTTCATCCTATGTTTCGCCGTTATATTCTGTACCGATGCGTTGTAAATTCTGTCATCTGCATTTCCTCCTAGATAATTTCCCGTCTGCTGTTGGCATTTACGGCAGGAGAAAGTGCAGCATCTCGTCTTGTGCTTGCAAACAGGTCAATCTACGCCATGGGCGTTTGCTCACATTGCCAAATCATCACTGCGGCCAAACAGAGAAACACTGTTGACACAAGTCATTCTTAAGCACACCGCAATGTCCTTGTTAGCACCATGCCACTCAGCGTGGCCGTCAAGTATGGAAGCGACTGGACTTCAGTGGGCTGCGGTTCGATTTCCGACAAGTAAAGGCTGGTTCACAATAAACCGGAAACGAGAATCGGAACGAAAACGGTAAAAGTGTTAAAATGTGTACATTTAAATGTGAGCATTCACAATTAACGAAAAGCTTGCCGGAGCCCGGGATCGGGAACGGAGAGTTGGCCAAGTTTCAACTTTGGCGTTCACGTTTTCGATCACAGCCCACTAGATGCATTCTATTGCCATCTAATAGTAATATACGTTACAAGAGCGGTATGTTGACGTTTTCATGTTCGAGGAAAAGTTTGAAAAAGCGAAACGTAGTTGAGCTTTTTTAATTTCCGAGAACATGAAAACAAACATACCGCTCGTGTATCGTACATTATTTTGTGCGAAGATCGTTTATTACATACCTGAAAGACGAATTTCTAATTAGTTGCAATGAAATCTCCATGTTGGTTTCTGTTTAATGACGCCAACTTCGGAACACCAAAATATCTTTCTTCAACATTGTTGCTGTAAAATGTTTTCTGTGTTTACTATACTCCAGCAGGCCGTGATATACGTCTGTCTTTTTTTTCCCCCCAGTCTATAAATGCGAACTTAAAACAAACGGTAAGGTTATGTAATGATTTATTTTTCATTTTAATATTTTAACAATATTATTTATATAACATATTGCAGTAATAACATCGGCATCTGGAATCTTGTTGATTTTTTCACGGCTTCCTTAATGTTACTTGTATCAGGAATGCAATAAGTTTCGTGGAGTAGTAGACTTTACTTCATTTTTGCAAATATTTAAAAACAATAATTAACATTGCAATTTAGGTGAAATTGCAGTGGTAAGTTTCCAATTTATAATTATTACTATGTTAAACGTCTCTAAAAATAATATGTTAAAAGCCTAAAGCAGTAAAATCAATATGTCACTTAAGTGGTAAGAAGAGGGAAATTGTTATGTGTGTTAGGTTGGGAGTACTGAATGTGGAATTTTAGACTTTCCGCGGATTGGTTTTGTGCGGAAACCAACCAAATACGCACGATCTCGCACAAAAGCTATTTTGTCGTCGTATATTTTGTAGCAAGAAGACCGTGGCATAACCTATGCATTATTTTGTTCTGTGCTGTGCATCATGGAGCAAGTTTTATTTGATGAGATTCTAATATTGAGCGTTGAGGAAAATCCTCACGTTTACGACAAGCGGCGCGCCTCGTATAAAAATAAAAAAAGAAGAAGAATACGTTGCTTTCAATAGCTGCATCTTTGAATACCGATCGTAAGTGAATCATATTTTATTACTGTATTGCTTGTATTACACACTACGTATTCATGCTTTAATTCAATAACTACTGTTGTGTTCATTTTTATTCTATTACAAATGTTTCATCTCTAATTATTTTACGTTATGGTAGACTTAAAATAGGTTGTGAAAATAAAGATGCATGGGCATTTTATAGTACCGTACCTAATGAAATGGTCGACCTGGTTGGCAAGTTGGTATAGCGCTGGCCTTCTATGTCCAAGGTTGCGGGTTCGATCCCGGGCCAGGTCGATGGCATTTAAGTGTGCTTAAATGCGACAGGCTCATGTCAGTAGATTTACTGGCATGTGTCCACACCTGTGGAGTAACGGTCAGCGCGTCTGGCTGCGAAACCAGGTGGCCCGGGTTCGAATCCCGGTCGGGGCAAGTTACCTGGTTGAGGTTTTTCCGGGGTTTTCCCTCAACACAATACGAGCAAATGCTGGGTAACTTTCGGTGCTGGACCCCGGACCCATTTCACCGGCATTATCACCTTCATATCATTCAGACGCTAAATAACCTAGATGTTGATACAGCGTCGTAAAATAACCCAATAAAATAAAAAAAAAAATTACTGGCATGTAAAAAAACTCCTGCGGGACAAAATTCCAGCACATCCGGCGACGCTGATATAACCTCTGCAGTTGCGAGCGTCGTTAAATAAAACATACCATTAAAACATTCTCAATAGCTGCATCTTTGAACACCGATCGTAAGTGAATCATATTTTATTACTGTATTGACTGTATTACACACTACATATCCATGCTTCAATTCAATAACTACTGTTGTGTTCATTTTTGTTCTATTACAAATGTTTCTTCTCTAATTATTTTACGTCATGGTAGACTTAAAATAGGTTGTGATAACAAAGATGCATGGGCATATTTATAGTACCGTACCTAATGAAATGTTTCAGTTGAAATTTCGAAGTTGGTTAACCTGTGTTTATGTTGGCTGCCTTATACTCATGAGAGAACGCCATTGGTCAATTATACACAAATAACATCAGAATGCGTAATATCGACTTTACATATCGTTATTGACATGCATATCGATATGCATAGTCGTCTACGTTCTCGGTTTATTGTGAATCAGAAATTTTCATATTCATGTCCTCTGCTTCTCGTTTTCATTCTGGTTCTCGTTCCCGGTTTATTGTGAACCAGCCTTAAAAGGTAATTTGATGCAATCGTACTTTTTTGTGTTAAGCCACGCTATTCAGAAATGTGTACAAAATTACAGATCTGTGTATCTACTCCACTGTTGTCAACAAACTAGTAAGCGAAGGGAAAGAAATCCGTTGAATCAGTTACCAATAAATATTCTCCACGTGGTGGTGGTATCCTTCAGTTCTTTTGGGAACATGGGGTATGAAGAAGACATCACTATCGAACTAAGTTTACGCTCATGCATTTCACGTCTTTCCATATTTTGACGTAAAGTTACGTTTTCTCCTTACCAGATATGCAAGGATAACTTAGGAATTGACTGACATAAAAATACAAGCATCTCTCCTTGTTCTCGTTGTACTCCCCTTGCTATCTTTGTATTTCCCTAGCTATCCTTGTATTCCTCTTATTCTCTGTCCATTCTCCTTGCTCTCTTTATATTCTCCTTGTTCCCCTTGTTATACTTTCTCTTGTTATCTTTGTATTACCCTTCTTCTTATTATATTCCCCTTGTTCTCCTTATTTTCCTCTTGTTTTTCGTGTATTTCTCTTGTTCTCCTTGTATTCCCCTTGTTCTCCTTATATTCCTGTTTTCCTTGTATTTCTCTTGTTTTCCTTGTATTTCTCTTGTTTTCCTTGTATTTCTCTTGTTCTCCTTGTATTACCCTTGTTCTTATTATATTCCCCTTGTTCTCCTTATTTTCCTCTTGTTTTTCGTGTATTTCTCTTGTTCTTCTTGTATTCCCCTTGTTCTCCTCATATTCCTGTTTTCCTTGTATTTCTCTTGTTCTCCTTGTATTACCCTTGTTCTTATTATATTCCCCTTGTTCTCCTTATTTTCCTCTTGTTTTTCGTGTATTTCTCTTGTTCTCCTTGTATTCCCCTTGTTCTCCTCATATTCCTGTTTTCCTTGTATTTCTCTTGTTCTCCTTGTATTCCCCTTGTTCTCCATACATTCCTGTTTTCCTTGTATTCCCCTTGTTCTCCTTATATTCCTGTTTTCCTTGTATTTCTCTTGTTCTCCTTGTATTCCCCTTGTTCTCCATACATTCCTGTTTTCCTTGTATTCCCCTTGTTCTCCTTATATTCCTGTTTTCCTTGTATTTCTCTTGTTCTCCTTGTATTCCCCTTGTTCTCCTTATATTCCTGTTTTCCTTGTATTTCTCTTGTTCTCCTTGTATTCCCCTTGTTCTCCTTATATTCCTGTTTTCCTTGTATTTCTCTTGTTCTCCTTGTATTCCCCTTGTTCTCCATATATTCCTGTTTTCCTTGTATTCCCCTTGTTCTCCTTATATTCCTGTTTTCCTTGTATTTCTCTTGTTCTCCTTGTATTCCCCTTGTTCTCCTCATATTCCTGTTTTCCTTGTATTTTTCTTGTTCTCCTTGTATTCCCCTTGTTCTCCTTTTATTCCTGTTTTCCTTGTATTTCTCTTGTTCTCCTTGTATTCCCCTTTTTCTCCTTATATTCCTGTTTTCCTTGTATTTCTCTTGTTCTCCTTGTATTATCCTTGTTCTCCTTGTATTCCCCTTGTTCTCCTTATATTCCTGTTTTCCTTGTATTTCTCTTGTCCTTGTATTACCCTTGTTCTTTTTGTATTCCTCTTGTTTTCCTTGTATTTCTCTTGTTGTCCTTGTATTACCCTTGTTCTTTTTGTATTCCTCTTGTCCTCTTTGTATTTCCCTTGTTCTCTTTTTTTAAAATCCCTTATTGTTGACTAACTTATTATTATTATTATTATTATTATTATTATTATTATTATTATTATTATTATTATTATTATCTTAATTTTTTTAAGGAATCCGGAGGTTCATTACCGCCCTCACAATATTATATTGTCTTGTATGTATGTATGTATGTATGTATGTATGTATGTATGTATGTATGTATGTATGTATGTATTCACACTGCTAATGGGTATATACCCGGTGGCAGTGGTAACTAATTACACTCAATTATGACAATAATAAACACAATTAATAAAAATGCAATTAATAATAAATTAATAATAATAATAATAATAATTATAATAATAATAATAATCAGGAGCATCCTAAATTAAATGAAGCACGATCACTTAAAATAACATTTAAAGTAAATCTAATTTGTATCTTAACCCTAAGTTCGAACAAAAACCCACAAGTATGATGTGTTCATACATGCACAAGTATCTTTCATACAAGTACCTTATTAAGCTTCATATATTATTAAAAATCGCAATAAATCCAAATTGTATCATCATAAGTATGGAACTAAAAGATCCGATTTTATACGACTAGAGGAACCAAAGTGTTTCACAAACACAGCTCTTAGCCATGGTACCGACTTTGATTATGTAATAAAATAATTGAAAAAATACCCAAATTTGGAAAATTTTAGTATCAGAAATTTCAAAAATAGCATTAGGAATTTAATTTTAAAGAATATATTATATTGGTTTAATTTATGTAGGTATATGTATTTGTATGAATTACATTGTTAAAATTCAAATTGTATTTTTAAAGTTAATTTATTCGTATAATTCAGTTTTAGCGCATATTTCAACAATTTTTGTGCGAGATCGTGCATATTTGCTTGGTTTCCGCACAAAACCAATCCGCGGAAAGTCTAAAATTTCATACTCAGTATTCCCAACCTAACACACATAACAATTTCCCTCTTCTTACCGCTTAAGTGACATATTGATTTTACTGCTTTAGGCTTTTAACATATTATTTTTAGAGACGTTCGATATAGTAATAATTATAAATTGGAAACTTACCACTGCAATTTCACCTAAATTGCACTGTTAATTATTGTTTTTAAATATTTGCAAAAATTAAGTAAACTCTACAACTCCATTAAAGTTATTGCATTCGTGATGCAAATAACATTAAGGAAGCCGTGAAAAAATCAACAAGATTCCAGACTCATCATAGACTGGGGGAAAAAAAGACAGACGTATATCATGGCCTGCTGCAGTATAGTAAACACAGAAAACATTTTAAAGCAACAATGTTGAAGATAGATATTTTTGTTTTGCAAATTTGCCGTCATTGTACAGAAACCAAGATGGAGATTTCATTGCAACTAATTAGAAATTCCTCTTTCAGGTATGTAATAAACGATCTTCGCACAAAATAATGTACGATACACGACCGGTATGTTTTCTATGAATTCTCAGAAATAAAAAAAGCTCAACTACGTTTCGCTTTTTCAAACTTTTCCTCGAACATGAAAACTTCAACATACCGCTCTTGTAACGCATATTACTATTTTTTGTGTTAAGCCATGTCATTCAGACACATGTACAAAATTACAGAGCTATGTATCTACTCCACTGTTATCAACAAACTAGTAAGCGAAGGGAAAGAAATCCGTTGAATCAGTTACCAATAAATATTCTCCACGTGGTGGTGGTATCCTTCAGTTCTTTTGGGAAAATGGGGTATGAAGAAGACTTCACTATCGAACTAAGTTTCCGCTCATGCATTTCACGTCTTTCCATATTTTGACGTAAAGTTGCGTTTTCTCCTTACCAGATATGCAAGGATAACTTAGGAATTGACTCACATAAAAATACGAACATTTCTACTTGTTCTCTTTGTACTCCCCTTGTTGTCCGTGTATTCTCCTTGTTCTTCTTGTCTTTTCCTTCTTCTTGTATTCGACTTGTTCTTGTAGTCCCCATATTCTCCTAGAATTTCTCTTATTCTCCTAGTACTCTTTCTGTTCTCATTGTATTCCCCTAGTTATCTTGTATTCCCTTTGCTCTCATTGTATTTCCCTTGCTATCTTTGTATTCCCCTTTTATCCTTTATTTCCCTTGTTCTTATATTCCCCTTGTTCTCGTTATATTCTCTTTGTTCTCCCTATATTTCTCTTCTTCTCCATGCATTCTCCTTGTTCTCCTTATATTCTCCTTGTTCTTCTTATATTTCTCTTCTTCTCCTTGCATTCTCCTTGTTCTTATATTCCCCTTGTTCTCCTTATATTCTCTTTGTTCTCCTTATATTTCTCTTCTTCTCCTTGCATTCTCCTTGTTCTTATATTCTCTTTGTTCTCCTTGTATTTCTCTTCTTCTCCTTGCATTCCCCTTGTTCTTATATTCCCCTTGTTCTGCTTATATTCTCTTTGTTCTTCTTATATTTCTCTTCTTCTCCTTGCATTCTCCTTGTTCTTATATTCCCCTTGTTCTCCTTATATTCTCTTTGTTCTCCTTATATTTCTCTTCTTCTCCTTGCATTCTCCTTGTTCTTATATTCCCCTTGTTCTCCTTATATTCTCTTTGTTCTCCTTGTATTTCTCTTCTTCTCCTTGCATTCCCCTTGTTCTTATATTCCCCTTGTTCTCCTTATATTCTCTTTGTTCTTCTTATATTTCTCTTCTTCTCCTTGCATTCTCCTTGTTCTTATATTCCCCTTGTTCTCCTTATGTTCTCTTTGTTCTCCTTATGTTCTCTTTGTTCTCCTTATATTTCTCTTCTTCTCCTTGCATTCTCCTTGTTCTTATATTCCCCTTGTCCTCCTTATATTCTCTTTGTTCTTCTTATATTTCTCTTCTTCTCCTTGCATTCTCCTTGTTCTTATATTCCCCTTGTTCTCCTTATATTCTCTTTGTTCTTCTTATATTTCTCTTCTTCTCCTTGCATTCTCCTTGTTCTTATATTCCCCTTGTTCTCCTCATATTCTCTTTGTTCTTATATTTCTCTTCTTCTCCTTGCATTCTCCTTGTTCTTATATTCCCCTTGTTCTCCTTATATTCTCTTTGTTCTTCTTATATTTCTCTTCTTCTCCTTGCATTCTCCTTGTTCTTATATTCCCCTTGTCCTCCTTATATTCTCTTTGTTCTTCTTATATTTCTCTTCTTCTCCTTGCATTCTCCTTGTTCTTATATTCCCCTTGTTCTCCTTATATTCTCTTTGTTCTTCTTATATTTCTCTTCTTCTCCTTGCATTCTCCTTGTTCTTATATTCCCCTTGTTCTCCTCATATTCTCTTTGTTCTTATATTTCTCTTCTTCTCCTTGCATTCTCCTTGTTCTTATATTCCCCTTGTTCTCCTTATATTCTCTTTGTTCTTCTTATATTTCTCTTCTTCTCCTTGCATTCTCCTTGTTCTTATATTCTCCTTGTTCTCCTTATATTCTCTTTGTTCTTCTTATATTTCTCTTCTTCTCCTTGCATTCTCCTTGTTCTTATATTCCCCTTGTTCTCCTTATATTCTCTTTGTTCTCCTTATATTTCTCTTCTTCTCCTTGCATTTCCCTTGTTCTTATATTCTCCTTGTTCTCTTTATATTCTCTTTGTTCTCCTTGTATTTCTCTTCTTCTCCTTTGAATTCCCTTCTTCTCCTATTCCCCTTGTTCTCTTTTTTAAATTCTCTTACTATTGACTATTATCACCACCACCACTAACATAACCCACGTTCACGCTTGACATTTAAAAGGGCGGATGTTTTTGGGCCGGCGCGTAGCAGCGAGCGTTGCCTCCAGAGGTGAGTTGCTGCAGTCAGCTGTGCTTGATGGCCACGGAGCGAAACAGAGCGGCCCAGCCAGGCTCGCCATGCGCCGCGAATCTCTTTTTATCCTGCTCGCCGTTCCAGTTGCGTTTTTCATTCCCTGCGTCCACTGTTAATCCGTGATGTGTGGTCAGTGTGTCCAGTGGAATGGTCACCTCTTCTGGAATTGCCTGCAGAAGACGACGGATCAAGTGGAGGTCTTGTAGTGAAAAGCATTCGCGGAAGTGTGCACGGGGTAGTGTCCTCAAGTTGGTGTGAGGAAGGTTAACGTCATACGCTTCTTTGTGCTTGCCAGTTTGTGCACAGATTCGGTGAAAAGCATAGCTGGACACTGATGTGTGAAATACTGTTGCCAAAATTGTGGTTTGGAAAAATTCAGAATTTGTGTGTAGTGCTGGGAGAGAGATTATTTTTGGTGGTGTTAAAACTCAAGTGTGAGGACGAAAATATGTGGAAAGAAATTCTAGAGGAAAATAATAATTTGGTAGAGTTAAAAATGTGTGGATGACATTGATAGGCACTGGGAAGTAGTGAGGGACAAGTCGGAAAATTATAGTTTTTCAGAGTTAAAACAAATGAAACGGAAAAGAATAACTGTTGGATAGTGTAGATGTGGTCTAATGGTGAGAAATTTTACTTTGTCATAGTTAGAAATTAAAGATGTGGAGAGAAATAATTGTTGAAAATAGTTGAAGTGCGAGAATAGCGAGAAATTTTGATTTGCTAGTGTTACAAATGAAATGTATGAAGAGAAGTAATTGATGGACAGTATAGTCATTTTTGTTTCTTAGATAAAGTGCGTCGAGGAAAACTATTGTTGGATAATATAGTGGTGGGAGAATTGCGGGAAATTTTTATTTGTTAGTATATGAAATATAGTGTTATGAGAGAAATTTTTCTTTTTTTTTTAGTATTATAGATACCGTGTGGGGAGAAAATTAATTGGTAGGAAAATTGCCAGAAATTTTTATTCGTTAGTGTTAGAAAAAAATGTTATGTTTTATTTAACGACGCTCGCAACTGCAGAGGTTATATCAGCGTCGCCGAATGTGCCGGAATTTTGTCCCGCAGGAGTTCTTTTACATGCCAGTAAATCTACTGACATGAGCCTGTCGCATTTAAGCACACTTAAATGCCATCGACCTGGCCCGGGATCGAACCCCTTGGGCATAGAAGGCCAGCGCTATACCAACTCGCCAACCAGGTCGACTCGTTAGTGTTAGAAATATGTGCGAAGAGAAAAAGAAATTGTTAGTGTGGAGGTGGGTGAATGGAGAGAAATAAAAGTACGGCATATGCAGATAAATTAACGTTGCCTAATATAGAGATATGGCATTTGGAAGAAATTTTTGTTTGTTAGCGTTAAATATTATAGTATGTGGAGAGAATTCTTGGATAATGTAGAGGTGGGTGAAAAGCAAAAAAAAATTCTTCATTAGTGTTACAAATGGAGTGTATGAAGAAAAATAATTGTTGCATAATGTAGAGACAGGAAAATTGCGAGAAATTTTTCTTTTTTGGTGTTACAAATGAAATATAAGCAGAGAAATAATTGTTGCATAATGTAGAGACAGGAAAATTGCGAGAAATGATTCTTTTTTTTGGTGTTACAAATGCAATGTAAGCAGAGAAATAATTGTTGCACAGTAAAGAAAATGTTGTTGGTTAGTGTTAGAAATAAGGAGTATGCAGAGAAATAATTGTTGCGTAAACTGAGAACTATGGAAGATAACAAATCAGAAATAAATCACAATAGAAATCAAAAGACGAAAGTGGAATTGGATAGGGCACACAATCAGGAAAGAAGATGGAGCAGTAGAAAGAATGGCTTTGGATTGGAACCCCCAGGGTAGTAGAACAAGAGGAAGGCCAAAAAATACATGGAAGAGAACAGTTTTGGAGGAAATTGCTAGGGACGGGAAAACATGGAGCGAAGTGAAGAAGTTGGCTACAAATAGGGTCCGGTGGAGGCATTTTGTGAATGCCCTATGCTCCTCATGAGGAGATGCAGGAGTTTGATTGATTGAATGTAGAGGTAGGAAAATTGCGAGAAATTTGTCTTTTTTTTTGTGTTTCAAATGCAGTGTGTGCAGAGAAATAATTGTTGCATAATAGAGGTAGGAAAATTCTAAGAAAATTTTGTTGGTTAGTGTTAGAAATAAGGTATATGCAGAGAAATAACTTTTCAAGAATGTAGAGGTAGAAAAATTGCGAGAAATTTTTCTTTGTTAGTGTTACAAATGAAGTGCATGCAGAGAAATAATTGGTGAGTTAATAGAACTGTGAGAAATTTCAGTTTGCCAGTGTTAGTAATAATATATATGGAAACAAAATTAATAGTGGGATATGGAAAGTTTAATAGTCTGGGAGGCGGCGAGAAATTATTGCGTGGAGATGAATAAAATTGTACATTATCAGAGAGGAAGTAGAAATAACGAAAAAAAATATTGTGGCACTATTAATTTTCTTTGTGTACAAAAATAACTGTTTCAAATACCGGTATTAAGAATGCGGGGATGACAAAATATTATTATTGTTCAGAGTTCAGAAATTGTACAGAAAACGTAAGTTATGGGCACTGTGGTTAAGGGTGGCAAAGTTATGATTTTACATTTTTGAAAACTGTGAAAAAATAAATTGTGATACAGGTTGTTGCAAAATGGTAAAGCATTTTTATACGTTAACGTCTTACGTGCATTCCATTCCGACGGAAAATCTGTAATTTCTGCGTCTTTATAGCCAGGTTGGCAACTCGTCATAGTTCTCTCTTCGTGCAACTCGTCTCTGAACAATGTGACTATGGTAATATTAGATACAACCAGAGTAGTGCTGGAAATGTTATAATAATAGTAATTTATGTGCGAAGAAAGAGTCCTAACGACGACATAGGATAAACCTTCTTGGATAGTGACGAATCTATAGTGTAACTTTTGAACTGTGACGAATTCACTGCATTGAAGTGAAACTGAACATGAAAGAAGTAGGTTGTTTGCATGGAGATAGTCGTGTGGAATGTTTTTATATTAGTGTTTTTTTTTTTTGCACAGGAAGTGCGTTGTCATGGTTTCCGTTCTATATAATAAATGTGGTCACTGGTGCAGGACATTCTGAAAGTCTGGTGTTTGTTTTAAAACTTGTGTAAATATCCTTTCACAAAGCTGTATTGGAAACAATTAATGAGCTCTTAATGACGAGATCAGGACGGAAGACTTCGTGCTTGTAGAAAGAATGCAGGAAGAACGTTGCTTCGCCGCCATATTAGGTATTTGTTTTGTGGAATTTGCTTCGAGAGTTGAGTAAGCTGGGATTTCAGTGCCATGATGCTGTCTCGACCGTTCGTTGAAGTCTCTGCGCATAGCTCGAGTTTCTAGGAAACTTTAAGGGTATTACGTCATATCCTGAAGGACTCCACAAACAGAGAACGTGTTTTACCTGTCTTGTTGGGGTGGTAGTGAACGTGCTTACTATCGTTTCTGAAGTTTTCGGGTTAAAACCTGGTCGAGTGTTTTCTGCTTTAACGTAAATCCAAAAATTCCATTACAGAATATTAATTAACCTCTTCGCGGTCAAACTGATACTGTAGATATGTCTGCAAGACGAAGTCTCTTGAGACTACAGAGCCTCTATCGGACGAAACAAAATACAGAATAGATTAATCAAGACTGTAGGTATAGATGTCGAGATGTAAAAGCAAACTATATATAGTTCTTCGTTTCAAATAATATTTTCAAATGATTCAGTATATCAAATATAATTAGCGCAATAAACCAACTGTTAAGACGCATACATTGCCGGATATGGGTTCGAATCCATGCTAGCATAATGATCAATTTAGGGCCGATTGTATAAACC